>NW_008678972.1:0-9109 GCF_000695815.1 Acanthisitta chloris
TAAAATAAAATACATTCAAAGGGGCAATTGCCTACCAAAATAAAATGATTCTTCTTTTTTAATCAGGAAAGGTATGAGGCCAACCTTTTTTTTTCCCTTGAAAAAAGAATTTATGATAAAATCATTTGATTTTTAATAAGATACTTCCAAATTAAATAATTCCTTTTGAACTGCTGTTTCAAAGCACTCAAATTAGGTTGGGCTTTTTAATTTTGGTTTTGTTTTTGCCACATTTGAGGAAAACTGAGGTTTAAAAAGGAGAATTACCTGGAGGAGAGCTGCTGTTTCCTAGAACAGAAAAGATTTTCTAAGATGAAAGGGCAAAAAGTCACTTTCTTGAAGAGAACAAATTCTTTTCTAGTGGGACTACAAGCTAATTTCATTTTTCAGTATTTCTTAATAATCAGATATTTCAATAAGCTTAGTTGTAGACGCAGTGACACTTTTTTTTTTTCTTACACATGGTACAGAACTGCTGAATCTGTGTTTCTCAGTGAAACTCTGCATGATACTTCATAACAAATTAAATATTCCTGAATACAAAATGACCAGTACTAAAATCTGAAAGCATTTTTCAGTCGCTTCAACGAGGAAATTTAGTGATTCAAAGGATCTAAACATTGGTTTTTGACATATTAATTATCTGGATAATTGATTCCAAAATATTTCTCCGGTCATATTTCAGTTTGTCCTGAGAATGAGAAGCAATCTTGTTTCTAGTATCAAAATCTTGCTGCTGCAGGAAGGTGCCTGATGCATGTGAAGATGTGATTATCCATTGGAAGGAGAGATCCTATAGCTGTGGTCGTGCTGGGGCAGTATGCTGACTTGACAAAATTCCCCCTGCAAATTTGACAGCTGCATGGTTTGCAGTTTTGGAAATCCAAGCATCTTTCTGGGTATTAGTCTGGAGGCTGTGGACAAGAAAGAAGCTGCAGAGCAGTGGATGAGGGATTAGCAAGTGTGCAGAGGTCACGGTATTAAACAATATAAGAACCTAACAATTTAGGTCCTGCTCTGGTAAACAGAGTTAGGAGTTGACCAGAGCTGTTTTCCTCAATCTATGGCTGTCCTAGAGTCAGAGTAGCAAACGCTATTTATTAGCTGACAGAAGGATCCTGCGATCAGAAATTTGTTTTGTAAATACCTCTGTGTCAGAGGCAGGTTACAAAAGAGCTCATAACCTAAAAGGAGGTAGAGCACAGACAGACATGATCCAGGTCGTTAGTTCTACTGGACTGAGTTTGGGGGGGGATGAAAATAGGTCTAATGCTCTCTCTCTGTTCTCTTCTCACTGTGAATCTGTGCTTGATTAATTTAAGAGGCAGGCAGGCCAACTTTGTATATTTAGCTGAAGAAGTTTAAGGAGTTACTGTTTGTGACAGGTTTTTGGTACAAGCTGCTGTGACTGCCGCTGAAAGACAGAGTATGTGAGTGCTCCTAGTGCACTTCAGGGCAAAATAGTGGGGGTTTAAGCAAAGCCATCTGAGAGCTTAAATTCTAGCAGTTTCTGAGGTGCTGCTGCTCTTACTGTCACAGAGACACGACCTGAGGCACAAGTGGCTCAGACTTGTCATCATGTCACTACCGTTTAATACAAGAACAGGTAAAACAAAGTGGTTTTACATTTTGCCATTGCCAAAAGTTGCCAGGCACGAGGAGCTCTGACTCATGATTCAAGTGAAATTTATCTGAATCCAGCAAGACAAACACACTCTGCACAAGCCAGTCCCTCTCAACCCCATTTGCAGTTAATTCAGAAATAGCTGATCTCTTTGGGCCCTTTACTCCTGGATAAGATAAAACACATCACTGATGTTTCAGCATCTGGCCAATGATTATGAAGGGAATCCTGCCAGCCACATCTTAGCTGGATTGCAGGCATGAGTCCTTCCTTTCCCCCTCTCCCCAGAAGACTGCTGGGCAGCTTGGTGAGTCCAAGTACAGAAACACAGCAACACAGGAGGTCAAACGCAAAACCCTCCGAAAGCTTTTCCTCTTCTAACTGACTAATTGCAGCCTGTATCCCTTCACTGACCAAACTGGATTAAGTCTCCATGACAGGAAGTCAGGAATGTAGATTTATTCAGACTTGTTGAAATGGTGGCACACGTCCCAAGGAAGACAAATAGCCTATTGTGAGATAATTTGCTAACACTGTTTCACCCTAACATGTATCTGTCCTGTTATCGCATGACTAATATGGACATAACCCTGCACACTTTTATCTGACATATATGCATATGTCAGCCTGATTTGTGTCTCTCTTGCTTGGGTGAAGAAGCCAATGGACTTGTGCCCAAGCAAAACTTGTTGAACTGAGATCAAAATCTGGTGTGTGTTTTTAATTCACTGCTCGTGCCTATTTGCAAGAAGTGGCTTCAGCTCTTCGGAACATTTGCAGAAAGGCTGTTTTTCATTTGGGTGTTTCTTTAACCATATGTAGAAGAATTCACAGGGTAAAAGTATTTGTCATTCACTGTAAACTTTACAGAGATTTCTGCTCGTCACATAATTCTTATGGTTAAAAGGGTAATGGGCATATGATCAGGAAGAAACCTGCCCTGTGAGTAATTCTACACAGTGAGTAATGACTAGTGGATGAGTCTTGTGCTTTTACAGCATTTTAATGAATGCCATAAAATTCTGCAGTATTTAATGACTAACTTTATGTAAATAACAATCTGATGTAAATAGCATTATTACTCCTCCTGCAGATAGGGAAGTTGAGGGATTGGGCAAGAAAGTGTTTCGGGATGAGGAGTCTTGAATCCAAATTCAGCAAAACTTCAGCCAAGCTTAAACAGTGCTAACAGAGAATTCAGGAGGTTTAATTCCACCTGTGCCTCTGCCACAGGTTTCCTGTGTGCATTCATCTTCCAGTGAATGGCAGGCAGTGATGTTGCCTTTAAAAACCACCTGCAGAGCTTGTGAGAGCTTCAGGGGCTGGAATGATTCTTTCTTGGGCACTTAGAATATCCTGAGTTGGAAGGGACCCACAAGAATCATTGAAGTCCAACCCCTGTATTAGAACAGCCTTACCGTAAGCAGGACCTTCTACCTCTCTCACCAATGTCAGTGGTTAGGCAGAAGTTTTCCAAATACATTTTGAGTTGAAACATAATGAGTTTGTTTCCTTCAGAATATCTGACTTTCACAAAATCAACCCCACTGAAAGCTAAATGCTTTCACTTTCCAGCCCACTAATTAATAGCTGGATTACTGTGAAATAATAACTTTTAGTGGGTTGGCTTTGATGTAGTGAATAGACTCAGGTGCAGAGAAGTGAATTTAATTGTAATGCATGGATTAAGGTAGACATGGAGAACAGATTTGCTCTATGTTGAGTAACTTCTGTTAGTTCATATATGCACAATATAAATATATACACACATACACACACACACACACACACATTATATAGATATTTTTCCTAGATAGTTCAGGAAACTAAGTGCAAGATGTTGCTTGGAGAATGTCAGAGCACCTGAGGCACAAATTTCCAAGCTAACCCAGCTGAGTTATTGTAAAATAAGACATTTCTAGTCATCAGCTCTCTACTGCTGTGACCAAGTCGTTCCAACTTACTGTAGGAGTAAGTTCACTTCCCTTATTTTTAGATGTCAACATCCCACCTAATCTTCCTGAGATCCCTTGATAGTTAAGAGATATGATTGATAAAGATTTTTCTACAAGTTTATTTTATGATAAAGTGAACTTTGCCCTAAAAGTGACTGTTTTCCTCCACCAGTCACAAAGGAAATGCAGCTCAGACACAGATCATGGCTAGTGATGGGTATGCAGAACACGGATAGGTTCTCAGTACCTCCCACCTGATTGCCATTTAGCTGCCACAGCTGAAGCCACACCATGACCAGTACTCCTCCAGGCCCCTTTCCTAATGATTAGCTCTGAGATAGCAGAAGCAAATGAGGATTAGCTCTTTGGATGCCACAGCCTGGTAGCCTAATCTGGGAAGTCAAATCACACTGACTTCAGGCTATGAAACAGCAGAACAAACAGGCAACTTGGTTGTCTCTGAGAAAGACAACATCTGACAGATAGGTGAGACAGAGGCAATGTCATCAGTCTTATCAAAATCCAAAAAGAGTGTGAGTCATAACCCCATTTAGGAGGTAAAACTGCTCTTGATGTGATCTAGTGTAGCTTTGGGGTTGCTGCAAGCTATACTAGGAAGCCACTGTAACTTCCAGCTTGCTGAAGAATCAGACAGGTGGAAAGTCTTCTTAGACCACCTGTCTGATCATTTGTCATGTTCTTGGCCAGTGTGATGCAACCCCTAAAGCTCAAGAAAATCAGCAGTGAAAGTGCTTGGTATGATTCCAGATTTTGTAGTTGAACACAACCTTGAAGCACAGGATGTGATCTCCAGCTTAGGGAAGAATGGGTGGAGGGAAGAAGCCTGTGGGTATATTTGGTTATGATATTTTGCAAAAAGGCACATGCCTCAAAGCTGCTGGCAGTGTTCATTCTGCTTTAATAAGTACTTAGGGGTGCAGAACACAGAGTATGACCATATGCAACTTCAGCTCTGACAACATTCCTTTGTGTGGGAAATTCCCCTGGTTCTGTGTTTTTAATGGAAAACAAAAGCTAAATTAGTCTTAGGGAGAGTTATTGTCTTTTGACAGAATTTATTAAGCCCTCTGAAGTAAAGGTCTTTCCCTGCAGGCCTTTCCCCATCTAACCATGGAGTGAGTGGGAGTGAGGTATAGACATATGCTATAGGAAGTAGTTGAAGGAAAGTCAAGAGAAGAGGCAGCAACTTTTATCTGCATTAAACCCATAAACAAATATGATACTGTAATATGGGAAATACGACTAAGAGCTGTCTCTACTCCTTATCTTCGTCAAACTTTGAAAGATCTGTTCCTCTATCATCTTGTCTCTCATTTATAACCATTTACCTGATTCCCTCAGTCTACCACTGCATGACTTTGCCCATCCTCAATTCTTACCAAGTCCAAGCTTGAATCATCACAGTATCTCACTGGAGCCTCTTGCCCAAGACAAATGGAGATTAAAGTACATCAAACTTTATTTAAGCTGAAGTTTTCACCTATTTTTTTTTGTACATGCACACAACCTATGTGTTATTTAACACATACATATATACATACACAACACACATAGATATATATGATGTGCATACATAGATTGTGTAAATGAAAATCTATTTGTATTGATATATAGAGATACATATAACTTATGTGTTGATAATATGTAATATATTATTATATGTTATAATAATATATTGTGTAAATATGATTGGCCAACTCACAAACACCTGAGCACTTAAAAATCTTGTCCTGTTGAAGTGCTAGTGAAACACAAACACACATAAACAAACACACATGGACAGATGGACATGTTACAGTGTATGATGCTGCCTAAACATTTACACACATACATGTCTGCATTTGTTTTAAAATCAAGATATTAATGATGTCTACATATTAGTTCTCATCACTTTTGTTTGTCAGAAAGCCTCCTCTGAACGGTAAAATTACTAATTTGGGTGCTGGGGGGAGTTCAGTGACAAAGCAGCAACAGAAGCTGTGAGATTTTTAGCAAACATTAAAAAGTGTCATCTAATAGTCCATCAAACAGCTCTTGTCACACAGATAAACCTTTTATCTCTCCCTCCCAGATTCTAATCGAGGGTACAGTTTGCATGTTTCTTGTGTCACTGCAGCAACCAATTCAGCTGGGATTCCCTATGCCCTGGGAAATAAACTCATTTTGACCTAAATGAGCATTTCAGAGTCTTGTTTTATCTTTTCCCATTAACATGTTGGTTAGTATTTGTTAGTCAAGACAGCAAGAGTGCATTTTCTCACCGAAGGGCTGGGCTGCAGAGCAGACAGTATCTGATTGTTTGGAGAGTTCTGTATGCAAAAGAAAACCAAAATACTTTCTGGGAAATGTGGTTGTAAGGCAAAATTTTCATTGCAGTTAAAATAAAGCACATTTGTAATACTCTGAAATGTCAAGCCTAAAGAGTAAAACTCCAATATTTGTATTACTTACAAATTCAGTTTATAGTTTCCAGAATATTTTCTATTATCTAAATATAGAAACAACAGTCTAAAAGCAGTTTTTAAGTTTCTTGTTCTATCGTATTACTGTATTTGCAAGATGTAACAAATTGTGTGCTTCAGTTTGGCTGTGCACAATCTGTCCTGGTTTGTACTCATAATTAATTGCTCACATTGAAGATAGAAACTGAGTGACAAATCTATCCCTGTCTCAAGTTAAGGCTTAAATCTGAAAATGCAGAAATAAAACCTTTATGTCTTGTTTTTATTGGGAGTCTCATGGTTCTTGATAATAGATTCAATTGGCTAGGGATTTGCAATTGTTTATGTCAGCTTTCATTCAGAAGATTCTAATTTCTAGCTTGGATCTTGTTGGCAAATTGCTTAAAAGAAAGAAGATTTTGGGCTATGTCTGTACTCATAAATTGAGTAAGGCTTGGGACCAAGGCTTGAGCTGGTTCCTGGATAATTTTCACCCCGATGGCTATCTCTGCCTTGGGCCAATTCGCTTCCTTGTGGGAGGCCAATAGAACAATTCTACACTTCTAATTTTCTGCATTTCTTACTTTCTCTGGAGTATCTGGGTGCTTGGGCATGCACTACTGAGCAAAACAAGCACAAACTGGTGGATGAAGATGAGCTGAGCAATATCCCAAGCACAGCCATCAAGCACTCACCTGGCTGTCCTCACCTCTACTTGCACAAATGGGAGAAACAGGAACTTTTTGTCAAGTTATATGATGTTTGTGATGTATTTTCATGTTCACCTTTGGATGAGATGACACCTGATGATGCACCTCTCTCCTCCAATGCAGGAAGGTTAAGGCAACCCAGGCTGCATTTGTCATAGACTAGGAGCTCCTTACATTTCCTTACCACAAGAAGGGATTTCCCTTCTTTCCAACTGCTTGAAGAGGGTTTTTTTAGGAATTTTCTTTTCCTTAAGCATTGTTCTCATTAAAAAATAGTTCACCACCTTAGGCCATAAAAGAAATTCTTTTCTGATCAGGCCTCAAGTGACTAAATAAATAGCATCCGTTTGATGTAGCAAATGTGAAAGCTACATGTTTATTTCTTCACTTGGAAAAAAATATATAATAGCAGCTACTTTTTTTCTTCCCCAAGGTTTGTGTTGTTGTGAAATATACAGATGTTTGGGAGAAAGGGGAGTAGAAATTTATACACTATAAATGTTTAAAATACTCTCAGTCACCTTGATTAACAAGCATAACAAAGGAAATAGAAGATATAGGAAGTCACTGGCTTTGTTTTTTGTTTTAGATTTTCTACTGTAAAATATCTGGAATTGCCAAAAAAATTAAACCTGCTTTGAAGACCAGACATCTGTTTTCAGAGTTTTTGAGGGTGCAAGCATGAAATGTCTGAAATATAGAAAAAAAGACCCTAGCAGAGAGTCCTGTACCCCACTCTGAACATAAAAACTAGATGATGTTTAAGGTCCCTTCCAACCCAAACCATTCTGTGATTCTATGATCTCAGAAGGAACTTTGACTCCTACTTTTTCCTGCTGCCTGTATTCACCATTTATCAACAACCACAGATTTTGTGTGCTCTGCTGACAAGAAAACAGGAATGTGCATAGGTAGAATTTATATTTTATAGCACAAGACTAGAAAAATTAAAGGAAAAATAGAAGTTGTTGGAAAGAAGGTGAGTGAGGGCATTGAAGCAGAAAATCCTTAAATTTAGACTAATCCTGATTCCTTCTACAAACAGAAGAAACATAAATCTGGCACCTGCCTCCCAGCAGAGTTTGGAAGAAACATTGTATGGACTGCAGGCCTGTCAGGAGCATAGATGATACCTCTGCTGAACTGTAGAGGTTTTGGTGATATTAAAATGCAGAGGTTCTGGAAAAGCTACTGCTTCACCCTTACAGAAACTTGGGAGACCTAAGCTTAAAATTCTTAATTTACATAAATTGTGCCCATGGTTTTATGATGATTTGCAGACTTCAAATTCTGACACAATTTCCTCTTCATCACTTGGTAGCCAGCGACAGGCTACAAGTGTATGTTGTATTGAAAGGTTTCTTCTTGGGATTACCTCCCCTTACCTTAATTGATAGAAAATTGATATTGCCTATTCATATTAAAACATAAGGGATATTTGTAACTTAAAACTTGGAATCGTTTTACTTTGAAAATGCCAAACTTGGAAGTTCACACATACATGTACGATGCCACATATATAAAATTTGCTAAAAAATGTGATTTCAACATGCATGATTAATTGTTTTCAAGTGGAAATCTACCTCTAGTAAGTGGTTTAGGGTTAGAAAACCAGGCTTCAAAGGAATTTGGTATGCCTTCTTCACCTTTGAGATTCAAACACTGGAGCCAGGATTGAAAACCAAGGTATTTCAGGTGTCTGCATTTAAAAGACTTTGTTTATGTTAAGGCTTAGGTCACCTTAGCAGGTATGTTTTAATGAAAACATTACCTCTCTGTGACCTTTGGGATTTGAAGGTGAAAATGCAGTCACTGGAAAAAGGAATCCTAATTGTCATGGATGAAATCTTCAGCATTAGAGACATTGTTTCTCCTCCTTGTGAGTGTCTTAGTGCAACAATAAGGTTTTCTCACTTCACAGAAGAGGTAACAGGGTGGTTTCTTATTTGTCTTCCCCAGAAAACACGTTTCCAAAACATTTACAAAATTAAGGAATGGCATAAAATATATTTGAAGACAAACCCTCAAAATGGTCATGCTAAATTTTTCTCTAGATAACTAAGCCTCGACCTGCTCTGCTCAAATATGAATAGAATTTGTGCTGTTACCTGTGGTTTACAGGTTATTACCTAGTTATTGGTGATTTATTTTACTCCCTGTTGCTCAAGAAATAATACCCAGTCATTAAAACAAAATAAGGTATAGCAATACCACACTTTCTATAAGCATAGTCATTTATAAATTATGTCAGACATCTGGGACAGAGGTTCTTTATGTCAAATATTAAATCTGTTTAGCAGTTTATTTGTAACATATTTGCAACTTCAAAGAGAAAGGAAGAAAGAGAGCAGGGTTTTC
>NW_008678972.1:9128-15869 GCF_000695815.1 Acanthisitta chloris
TGACAGCCCTTGCTCATTTGCAATAAGTCAGTTGAAGTAAATGACTTTTTACGACTGCTATTAACTTCAGTTGTCACTGGGATGTCATCAACAAGTTATTCATTGCATTTCCAACTGGATCTTTTAAGTACAATGACATCAAAATTGCTGAAATCCAAACCTTTATTTTTTCTTGCAGGGGACAGGGAGAGTGGAAAGGATCTGTCGGTTCCCTAAATTCAGGTCAAGGCAAAGTGGGAGTTAAAAAAAAAGCTAATGTTTCAAAATTGTCATTTTACACTCATTTTAAAGCCTGAGTGATGAGCGAGATACATCATATTTTCACTTAAGTCTTGTAGAGACTGAACAGAAAGATGGGTTTGTGAGCCTTTCTCATGTGCTTATCTACAACAAGATCCAAACCAAAACAGGACTCAGCAACACCTATCTCCTGGTGTGTGAGGGAGCCCTTATGTGGGAGGTGAGCAAACAGGCTGAACCCAAGCTCACTGTCCAGGCATTTCCCATCTTGGAGAGCAGCCAGGCTTGGGCTGCAAGTGACACAGACCCATTAGTGCTGTTGAAAGGCAAAACACAGGGAATATATCTGCATCGTCAGACATACTGGGAAAAGCTCTGTGATAGCTCTCTGCAAGGTCTGCTGTCTATAAACATCATGAGCAAAGATCACACCAGGTTTGGATGCCTCCTTTCCAACACAGTTCCAGAAGGTCTCCAACCTGCTGACATCACGACAGAATCATGGAATCATTAAGGTTTCCAAAAACCTCTAAGATCATTGAGTGCAATCATGAACCTGGTACTATCAGGTCTGCTGCTACGACATCCCTAAGTACCACATCTGCATGTTTTTTGAATGCTTCCAGGGATGGTTATTCTGCTATTTCCCTGGGCAGCCTGTTCCAATGTTTGACCACATTTTCCTCAGAGAAGAAATTCTTCCTTATATCTAATCTAAACCTCCCTTAGTGCAACTTGATGCCATTTCTTCCCTGAGAAAAAAAGACTGACTCCACCTGTCTATAATCTCAGGTAATTGTAAAGAGCAGTAAAGTCCCCCCTGAGCCTACTTTTCTCCAAGCTGAACACCCCCAGCTCCTTCATTTTTTCCTCATAAGACTTGTGCTTTACACCCTTCTCCAGGTCTGTTGTCCTTTTCTGAACAGTCTTCAGCACCTCAATGTCTTTCTTGTAGTGAGGTGGCCCAAACTGTGGAAATTTCTAAATCACTTTTCTATACTAAATATGGAGTAAATAACAGAGCTTTACCAGGTTCTTCACTGGTGAAAACTTCAGGCCACTGGTATCTCCTTAGCAGGATGTGAAGTTTCTGCTAGAAGATTTCTGACATGTGTGTGTGCATTTAGTTTGAAGCAGGAATACTCATCAGTCTCCTTTTCTTCCCTGTTTCAAATAGAAGCCATTGTAATGCAACCAGAAGACAGGAATGGTAGGAAGCACTCACTACAGTTTGAGTTTGAAGGAAAGACTAGGATAGGAGGAAGAATGGAGTCAGACAATGAGGCCTGGTCCTAATGGGTATAGCAGGTGAAGGGACAAGGCCAGTCCAGAAAAGCAAAGAATCCCACAGTACAGGAGGTGCAGCAAGTTGGGCTGCAAGTAATGGTGTATTTGCAATCACAAATCTGTCCCATTCCCAAATCCCTACCCATGGAAATGGCATTTTGCCAGTCTGCAATCCCTCTCTACAGCTTCTGTTCTCCTCCCCTTTAGACCAGATTTTGGGTAAGAATGTCTTGATCTGGAAGAGGAACTAATTTTCTAAACTGGGTCTTGAATGAGTGCCCATATCTGCACTTCCAGCATTGACACCAGGAATAGTCAAAGTTCTCAGGGAAAATAAGAATCAGAGATGATAGCTAGAAGGTGAGCTGAAAGGAGGTGAAAAGGTAAAAGAACAGCTCAGACAAAGTTAAGATGTGTCTGTAATACATTTATCTTTAAAGTAGCTTCCTCAGGCATTGCTGGCAGCAGGAGTTGAGTTGAACCATGCTCCTCTGTCAGGCTCTGCAGTTTGGGGTTTTCTCTGCACTCTCCTGCAGGTACTACCCAAACAAGTTAGCTGGAATTAGCTCAGAGGTATCCACACGTGGTGTAGTCACACCTTGTCCTGCCCTAAGTCACAAGAATGGAAAATATCTCCAGCTTCTTCCTGTAACGAGAAAAATAGCCTTTCCCAGTTCATTAAGGTCAGGACACCGCTGGAAGCTTGAAGAGGCAGGAAGTTTTAGCTTTGAAACTTCTTTATACAGGGGAAAAGAGTTCTTTGTGTTTGGCAGGAGAACAACACAAGTATTTGCTTTAATAACATTCTAATAATATGTAATATTATATACATTTGGCTAGTAAAATGCACCACAAATTGCTTTTGTTGAGCACTTGAGACAAACATTATAAGGAAGGAAGTCCACTTCTTGGCCAAATATGCAATTAGCTGCCACCCTGAAGCAGGATTTGAGATCAGTGTATTATCTCTGCAGGATTAAAGAGGTGGCAGTTAAAAATAGGAAGCCATAATTAAAAAGAAAAAGCCCGAAAGATTTAAGAGCACTTGTGGTGAAGCTCCTCACCCATGGCACAAATTAGTGTTCTGCCCAGACAGAATGAAGCAGGGATGTGAAAGGAGCAAAGAATCTGAGCTTGTCTTAAATCTGGCTGGATTCTACAGGCAAAATTGCATGACCACATGAAGTCATATGGTGGTAGTGCAGGCAGAACTGTCTGCTTCAAGTAATTTCCCTGACAGTGAATTCATAAGAGCACACATTCTCTTGGTTGCCTTCCAAGTCAATTGTAATAGTCCTGGAGGCTTCAGTGGCATTTGACTTCAGTTTTCATTTGAATCCACTGGCAATTTTACCATCAAGCTTGGTGCTAACAAGATCAGGATCTAAATCACTGGGGTAGGTTTTCAGGCAGTATGAATTGCCCTCATTACAAGATAGGGCTGTAGCAATTCCACTTTCAAGCTGCAACAATTTGCACCATGGAGTTATGGCAATTCTGCCTTAGGGGCAGGATAAATTGCCCCATATACCAATGGCATTTTTTAATCTATATAAGATCTGCCCCTTGTTTTAGAAACTCAGGTGGAGCTCAAGATCATATGCATTAAACACTTTCCATTCGATTGAAGCCAGCAGGGCTTTTGTCACTCACAACAGCAAGGATAACATTCAGCTCTTAATCAAATACTGGGAGGAAAACATCTATATAAAACCATGTGTTTCAAAAGAGAAAAAAATATTAAGACTATAGCATCAGCTTAAAAAAAATTTCTGGCCTTTGTTTACTGGTAGTGTGATTACAGACAGCAATAGGGCAAGATTTCAAGTCATCATAAGGGTTAAATTATTTTCTTTGGCTTGGCCCTTTTATTATCCTTATTAAAAAGCTTATAAAATTATAATAATTGTAAAAATATATATTCGGGGGGAGGGTAAAAAGAAAAAGAAAAGCCAAACACTCATCTGCCAAAGAAGACTTATGTTTGCATGAGCTGAAAGTTGATCTCAGACAAATTTCACTGAGAGGAGATTTACAAACATGATGTAACTCTGACAAGCTCAGCTTTGTATCTTGGCACAGGAAAGTTTAAGAAAATACCCACGTACACAGGCACACACACACAAACATGCATCTATATTGTATGTTGGGTTTAAAGGTTTATTGCTCCAGAAAACTTAGTGAAAGATATTATGTGTCTCATCTTGCCTCTGTTTTAAAATAGAGCACTTATACGTGTTTTTTATTAGCTTGTTTTAGGATTACCTTAATCCTGCCCAAAATTTTTCACCACTTACCCCTCGTGCAATTTGCAATGGTAATCTGTTTCTGAAGGGTAATGTTAGAATAACTGTAAATATCTTTCCAACAGAACCCAAACAATAAAAACAAAAGCTGCAGCTTAGAGGAGCTTTGGTGTGCCGAAAACCAAGCTCAGTTAAGCAAACCCTGAGATGGATAACAATCCAAATCATGTCACTGAACCCTGGGAAGCTGCAAAGTGAGGGATAACCCAAAGAAACTTGTTTGCTGGGAAAATCCTGCCCTTATTTAATTTTCATGTGGTCTCATGGGCATAACCAAGGATGACTTGGATCTTTATGTGGTTTTCCACACAGACATAGTTGTTCAGCTTAAAGATTAAAATAACCTGCTTTTTTACTATTCCATTTGGAGAAGATTTTGCAGACATTTTTAAAAATCTATTTTAATACCATCTAGATTTCATAAGACAGGTGAAGTCTACTGAGCCTGTGTGTAGATCAGGCAACAGATACAGACATGGATACAGACACTCCATGTCATACTAAGGTGTCCAAATCTCCTCCTGTCCTGCTCAGAGGTAGGTGGGAACTTGTTACATCCCACTATCTAATCCATGTACACAGAGTTCTTTCATATGTAATATCTGTGTATGAAGAATTCTGTGTCTACTTGGGTCTCATGTCTATTCAGCATCACATCACAGCTAAAGCATCCCCAGGTTTTCTAGATTAGAAATAGCTTGAGGGCCTTGCAGAGATACATTACCACTTAAAATTTAGTTAAAATCAACATATTTAGGAAAGAAATAAAAGAATAACCTCACTTATCTGGAACTGAAAGCCTGAAGTGTGTTAACTCTGAACTGTCCAGATCAAGAGCAAGGAAATTCTGTTTACCTGGTTGCACCTCCGGCTGCAAAACAGAGGAAACAAATATATCACAGTGACTTCAGTGGGCATAAGAGATGCTTGCAAAGTGGTCCAGTGAAAGGTAACCTCTATAGAAAAGATGTAAAACCCAAACCTCTCTATCTGAGGGTAAAATGAAGCGTGTTCATCTTGATAAAAGTCCAGAACCTGGTCTGCAATTCTGGAGGCACCAACATAGTTTAGAAGTTCCCATGGAATCTATATGTGGGAGTGAGGACATGCCTGAAACCACCTCTGTTCCCTTTGCAGCCTAGACTCAAGGAGGAGAGTGCCCTGCAGCACTGAAACCCCTCTCAGCAAAGGTGGTGGAAAGCTGCCTTTGAGCAGACAACACTGAGCAGAGGGCTGAGACTTCAGTCAAAGGTCTTCTAAAGGGAATAGAATATTGCCCTTTAATATTTTAGGTCTTTGAGACAACAGATCTGCGTTAGAAAGATACACATCTCCTCTCCCTGCTTTCTTTACCCACACTTTATAAATCAGTTGCTACTGTTTTACTACAGACCTGAGTCTCCTCAAATACTCAGTACACAGAATAAATAGTTTGGCCTTACAGGTGCTGCCATACAGCCAAGACAAAATTCTCCATTAGAGTTTTCTCAGTGGTGAAATAAAGTCTTCCAGAAATGGAAGAATTAAAACTACACTTGGTCAGGGAAGAGGATGAGAGATGAAGTGGGGGTGGAGAAAAAGGTGGGCTCATTAATCTGCTCTAATAATAAATCCTTATCACTTCTGCATTTCAGTTACTCCTTCAGCCTCCAAGTTCTATATTTAAATCCATCTGCTTCACACATGCTTTGCCAATTAGCTGGTGATATTAACTGTTCAGCACTATCTATTAACACATGGCACTGTTGAACAGCATGAGAGACAAGCTTGACCAGGGGAGATAGTCATTCATGAGGCACACATTTCTCTCTATAACTCCACAGCAGAAAGATAGGAAAGTGGCACAGCAATTGACCTAGGTTGTACATCAAGGCTAAATAGACACAGAGTAAATTACAGACAAGTGAGACAGGCTACTAACTGTTCCTTTAGCAGCCCATAATGTCAGTAATTCTATTATGATGATTGCTGGTTATGCAATGCAGTTGTAATGTAAATTTTTCTTTTTTTTCTTGGTTTTTTTTTCCTCTCTGTCTCTCTGTCTTTCTGCATTGGAAAATTTGTAGCCCAGATACATATTGCAGCAGGGGAGATTTAGGTTGGATATTAGGAAATATTTCTTCATGGAAAGGGCTGTCAAGCACTGAACAGGCTGCCCAGGGAAGTGGTGGAGTCATCAGTGCTGAAGGGATTTTAAAAGACATGTAGATGGGGCACCTGCATACATGGTTTAGTGGTGGGCACAGCAGTGGTGGATTAATGGTTGAACTCCATGATCTTAAGGGTCATTTCCAATCTAAATGATTCTATAATTCTATATAGGGACCAGAAAGGACCATTATGATCCTTTTGCAAGAGTCACTTGCAAACCACATAAGCACAAATCTTCCCTGAGCAGATTCCTGTTTTAACTAGAGAGAAACATCAAAATAGTTTATCTGGTTTATCATGTCATAGGAAAAGGTAATATTGAAATTGTTTTAATCTCCTGCAAAGTGTAAGGTTTTATTCAAACTGAGCTGCATAGCATTGAATTAGTACTCAAATAGCAGCTCTACTTAGATATCTCAGTTAAGTGCTAGATCTTCATTCATTACATTGAGAGCTTGGACACCTACACCATCTGAATCACCTACGTGAAGAAGTCTCAAACTCTGCTGCACACCCTTTCCATTGCCTAATCACATCTATTCCCAGCTGAAGTGCCTGGAGATATCCTGCCTGTTTTTTCATTCCTTCTCCATAAAAATGCGAGTCTTCCCTGGATTTTGTATCATTTTTCCTGATCTTGTGTAGATGTTTCAGATAGATGCCCTATAGCATTTCAGCAACTAAACTGAGTCCCCACAGTTGCAATGACAGAAGACTACCCATCGTATTTCCAAGTTCAAACTGAGCTGAGCTGTAG
>NW_008678972.1:15892-46873 GCF_000695815.1 Acanthisitta chloris
CATAGAACAAGAAGGAGAAATTAGATTTCTTGCCAGCCCATCACTTATTCCCTGAATGTTAGTGGTTAGGTGGATCCACCATCCACCTCAGTTTACTCATCTAACAGCTCTGACTTCATTTGGAAGACAGTGGTGATAAAATGGATGTGGAAATTAATTTTTGTAATACTCTTTGGAAGAAGGGTTTACTGTCTCTACTTAGAGAGTGTGGGAGAGGTGCAGTTTGGATCAGAATTGGACTAGGATGACTGCAGATCACAGTTGTGTTCCTGTTCTGTTGACAGTTTCCTGAATGACCTTGGCAAGTCACTAAGGGCAGGATTCATCTGTTATTTTCTAGCAATTGGTAGGTAGTCATCTCAGCCATGCAGGTCACTGAGTAGATACCTATGAAAAGGAATCTCTGGAAGTGCCTCTCTTTCTCTCTCAGATCTCTAGAAGAAATCTGAATGAGCATAGGAGAGACTGAATGACTACTTAGACAATTTAAGGAAATAAAGTGATATGTCCTTTCTTCTTTCTTCACCTTTCATTTGCTTGTCTCATGATCCATCAGGAGGTAAAGCCTTAGGTGCCATGTGCAAAATCAGAGCTGAAGGGTCTCATTCTCATCATTCTCATCACATTCTCATCACAGCAAACTCATAACATGGCCATGATCTGTTCAGTCTGCCTTCTTTTCTTCTGTTTCTAAGGGCATATCAGACAACATCTGAGAAAATGCTGAGCTACAGCTAGAGAGAGGGAAGGAACTGCTATCAGACAGGGTGTTTACACAAAAAGGGGTAATTCTGTGGGTGTTTTAGCCTTTTGAAAGGAAAATGCTATGGAGATATCCACAGTTATCTCTGTTCTAGTACTGACTAGTGCTAATTTGCTGCTAATCCTCTTCAAATGACAAAACATTTTGCTCAACTGGGTTACAATGCATACACAAAACCATGTTTTCACTTAGTTGTTTTTTAGGCCCCAAGAAGGTCAAAGCCCAAAAGAAGGAAAAAGCAATGACAAAATTATTATTCAAACTATCAAATGGAAGGAAAAATGGGTTCAATTCCATGGTGAATTTAAAACCAGGAACAAATTTCTATTATTTTGTAAATTTTCACAGTGTAATTATTGACAGACCGTAAAGCTACATGAAGTTGCTTGGAGGATTTGGCAAATGAGAACCAGGCTCATTCTCATTGTTTGAATTACTGGCACGTGGAAAAGCGATGAAGAAATAAAAATATCCAACTTCCAAGAAGAATAGTTGATGCCTTGTGATGACATCAAAGAGTCTGTTTACAAATAGATGGATCAAGGTTGCCTAAACACAGGTGCTGGGCTGTAGTTAGGAGAGTGCCATGACATGATGAAGGATTTGGGGTATACCTGTACTACCCTGCAGTTGCAGCAGCTGGTGATAGTGCAATACCTCATACAAATGCCTGTGCTTAGGCAAATGAATCCTACTCAGTATGTCAAAACCAAAAGCCAGCAATTATTTGGAATTAAAACCTATTCTACATAAGCAGCTGAGCATGAGCATTGTGCAATGGGTGAAGGCAAATGGTTGCATTTAGTCATGCAGCATTAGTGAGGAGTATTTATAATACCTATGTTTATATAGCTACACTAGAAAGCTCAACACTGCAAACCATCTGTGGACACAAGAGAAAAAGAAGTGCATGATTTAGAGGACAGGTCTGCTGCATGCTTTAAATGATGCTCTGAAGCATCCTTTCCCTCCTCTTTGCCTTCAAAGGGGCACAAGAACATTCTTTACATCCAGTAGGGTTTGAGCTAGATGGCTATGGGGAGACTGGCCCTTATCTGGTCTGGAGCATCAAATTCTTCGCAGATGTTTATAGCCCAACACAATAAAGAAGGTTCTGGATGTTTTGAAATCCTAATCCTGAATTCAACACTGCTTCTCCTGTGCTGTGGGAAACTCATAGGCACCTCTTGCTGGTTTCTAAGAAGAGATGACTGTGCACAGCAACTTTCCCTGTCAAATTCTGTGAAGGATTATGCACACAGTAACTTAAAAGGCCTTTGAAGTATAACAAAAAAAAGTCATAAAAGGGCTAAGGTATATTGTTAATAAAAGTGGTCATGGAACATGTTGTAAGAAGAGCTACTAAGTCTTAAGTCACACCAATAGACTTCATAGAGCACAGAATTTCAGCTGTGCAGCCCTGAGTGAAGCAAGCCCCCATACATGATCTCTACTTATATGTGTACACAGAAATGGCTGCAGTAGGTGAAATGTACAGAAACATCAGCCCACAGTGTCCTGTAAGATCTAAAACATGCTACATTAAGGGAAATTCAAATATGCCCAGTTGAGAAAACAGACACCTGACTTACATCTCTGAATGCAGACAAAGATTGGAAGGTCTGAATGCAGACCTATTGGAAGGTCTCCCTGCTCATGACAGGGGGGGTAGAATTAGATGATTTTTAAGGTTCTTTCCAACACAAATTATTCTATGATTGTACATTTGCAACTTCAAAATATTAATAGGAGCCTTCAGGGTCTAAATGTATTTGCAGTTGAAAAAAAAAAGGTCAGTTGGGAACATGATGAACATGATCCAGGATGAGAGGCTTTGCCTATTTTCTCCACATTCTGGATGTTAGGGCTATACCCCAAATCAAGTGTGGCTATGTTTGTTTGGGGAAAACACTCATAGATTGCCTCAAATGAGGTTTTTGATGGAGAGCACCACAGAAAAAAAGCAGATTGCCTCAGATGAGGTCTTTGATGGAGAGCACCACAGAAAAAAAGCAGCTGTTTGATACCTTCAGAGGTGACAGAAGCTACAAAACTGACAAGTGTTTGAGGTAAAGTGAGGAAATTATAGTAAAACTGAGATCCAAACCACAGTTCCCTAAAAGAGAGAAAAGTGTCTCCATCTTTAAACAGACACAGGATAGAGTTTTGAACTACTTTCCTTTGTTTTACAGAAGAGATATCTGGACCTTATTTTCAGGCAGTTTGATTTCCTATGCTCTCTAGGAAAGGATTTACTGCTAAGCCTAGTCTGAAGTCCATGGAAATGGAAGGATCACACATTATATATCAGACATATATTAAATACTAGACACACAGTAGGCTCTTACTGCCCACTTCCCCCTTGTCAGCACCTGCAGGTTGTGCTTAGGGATAAAAGTAGGAGCTGATTGACTAGATCTGTCATGAAGTACCTGGATCTGAAGACTTGTGGGAACCCATGCTCCTGTGCTGGAGATGAGGATGAGTAATCTAATGAAAACTAGAACAGCTGGGACATGGCATGACCTGTCATGTATCATGTGATCTGATAAACTGAATGACCCCATTAACTCCAGCTACAGCATGGAATGTCACACTCTACACAAGAAGAAAGGAAAAGGTCTCCAACAAGCTCTGGATCTGTCCTACTGGGACGTGAGATGTGCCCTGCTCTTCTCCATTGTTCATTTTGGGAACCTTGAAGACAAATTTGAGTACTATGAAGGATGGAGTCATCTGTTTCAGCTCTGTTTTAAAATTCCACCTGGCTTAAAATCTATTAAATCTTAACTCCTTCTTTAACACGTTTTATTTCAAAACCTTTTACTCCTAAAAAAGTTTCTTTGAACTCCGTTCTTCATAAAAGAGTAATTCATTATTACTAGGGATAACACCAATGTATAATCCCTTTGTGATCCTTCAAACAGGGACTGTGGGAATGATAATTAAGTCACTTTGCAGCAAGCACACCTGTGAAGCAGGTAAACATTTATTAGCTCATTTAAAAAATTAATTAAAAAAAAAGTTTGTTGTGTTCTGTGCACCTTTTCTTTTCCTTGAAGGCACATAGAGATGAAGCAACCGCGACCTATATTATGAAATTAGAATGCAATTATTGCTTTAAGTAAAACAAAGCCCAGCCTCACACAAAAGGTGTGGAAACCCAAATTGCTAAATGATCCGATCACAGTCACACTTGGTAATCAGCTCCAGTACTTTTTTGGCAGGGTCCTGCTATGAATTATGATGGGAAAATTAGAAGACATGTCTTGTCCCATGCTGTTGCCATGTAAATGTATGCATCATGTGGAGATATAAACACTGGAAAGATCTTGAGTTACGCTGCCTGTGAGTAATTGCCATCTCTATAAGCAAGCTGTTTGGAGTGGTAAGAAAGAGGAAAATTGCACCTTTTGTTCAAGATTTGACAATGTAGAAGAGCCCTGCCAGACCTGTCTTGTTTAATCATGTTAGCTCAGCAGCAAAACGAACAGTTTCTTTTAAAGGGAACTCGGAGTTCCTGGAGGTGGAGGAGGAGGAGGTTGTAATTCAGTGTGTGCTCCCTCCTAAGTCATTTGCACTGTTCTCCTGTTAGTGTGAAGAGCCTTGAAGGGATTCATCCACATGTGCCTTTTCATAAAGTCACTTTACATAAAGTCATTAGCCTCAGGACTATCATCATTTATGCCAGGGGTTGTACATGCTCACATGGAAGATCATCTGTAAGGAAATGCAAGGAAATATTGTCATTCCCACGGGACACCTGGGGATGTGAGGCAGGTTAGTGCCTTCATGATCATACTGCAGAACCATGGCAGAGATCCAAGGCAAACCAAAGCAGACTGCAGAGGTTGGCTCAGTGGGTATTTAACCTGACCCCTGCCAGGTTGTGGGAAGGTCTATTCCTGCCTCCTCTAGCCCTCTTCATATCCATCCCTCAGGTGTGCCAGCAAACACCTGCGTGTCAGTACATCCAGGTGAAGGGCTTGGTCTAATGTGTGTAGTGAGAATAAAAATGGGAACAAAGAGATCCAATCTGGATCTGACAAGCACCAAGCAATTAAAATTTCATAAATATATTTATATATACATATAAAAATGTCTTTCAGAGCAACCCAGCTAGCGGTCAAGATTGCAGCTTTCAGGAATTATGTGTGTGAGAGAGCGGGCACACTGTCTGAAGTTTGTTCAAACTTTTCTACCTGATCCCATGACTTCATTATAGCCCTTGGCAAAAGGCATGATCAGGGAGGATAAAGGACAGGATTCAAGCATTCTTGGTACTATTCACTATGGCTGCTTCCTCTAGAAACGGAAAGAAAAATGAAAACTACTAAACTTGTTGCCTCTCGTATCAGTCATGTCTTCACATTAAGAGATCCTCTCAGAGAATAAGGCTGCTGAAGGCTTTTTTAGTAGCTTAAGAAGGATGTCACATAGCCTAGACCATATACATTTTAAAGGCCAGTTTGAAGGTGAGCATGCCCATCAAGGGAAATATACTCAATCTATGTTTTGAAGTGTCCAGCAATAGGGGAAAAAAGTGGTTTTGAAAGCATCAGTTTGCTGTTCTGCTTCACCCCTGCCCATGGCAGTAGGAGTTGGAACAAAATGATCTTTACCATCCCTTCCAACACAAACCATTCTGTGTTCTGCTTGTTAGCTAGGTTAATGGTTGAACCCCACTTCTTTTCCACCTGAATTTTTCTGTCTCCTATTTTTGTTTATATGATACTTATAGACTTCTGGCCAAAGAAAAATACCACTGAATATATCGTTGTCATGTAGGTGTATACATGCTAATATCACAGTCCAGCCTTGTCTTTGATGAAAGTTTGATTGAGTTCATTATGTCTCTTGTGCCAATGCAATATCATGTTTCAATATTTCATCATTCCAATGACTGACCAAGATGGGAACAAAGAGCTTATCCCTGAAGGGAAAAGTCATACCCATAAAGGATACACACCCATGGATTAAAAACCTTGTAGTCCATGATGCACCCTGGACACTCAAAAGCTACATAGGGATGCGGAGGGATTTTTGACAGGAGCATGGAGTGATAGGACAAAGGGGAATGGCTTTAAGCTGCAGGAGGTCAGAGTTGGATTGGATATTAGGAAGCTGTTTTTAACTGTGGGGGTGGTGAGACACTGGAACAATTTGCCCAAAGAAGCTGTGGATGGCTCATCCCTGGAAGTGTTCAAGGCCAGGTTGGATGGAGCTCTGAACAACCTGATGTAATGGAAGGTCTTCCTGCCCATGGCAGGGGTTTGGAACTAGATGATCTTGAAGGTCTCTTCCAAACCAAACCATTCTATGATTCTATAGTTTGCTATTTCGATTTGCCGATTTTTGTAACACTCTGCTTTCATAACTATTACCATGCATGTGACTTTACTGTGAGTCCATTATTTACACCTTAAAATGTAGATTTTAAAAAGCTGAAAGATTCTTATATGGTTTTATGGACAATTTGTGTACTTATTTACCTAATACCTGCTATTCTGAGTTTCTAATCTTTTGTGGGATTTTTTTCACTAATGCAGCTCTCATATGTAGTATAGGTGGATCTGGTAATGAAACCTGTTATTAATACTGTCCAGCGCTTCCTGTTATAAGACTCCTTTTATACTGTTTATAATTATCTGCAATTTCCAAATTTCAACTGAGTAGGCCAGAAGGGCTTGCTAAGGCATTATTAAGCTGTTACGTGCTTTAGGTTGGTGGAGATTGTTTATTTTAATGCAGTACTCTCAAATGAGCAAGAGTCATTGCTATGGCTCAGCCTGAGGTGAACTGACATGTCAGAGAGTTTGGTGGCTTTAGGAGGAGCTCATAGGCTCTCTGTTATCCTGCAATGTCCTCAGTGAGACCAGAAAGAGCAAGGAGCAGGCACCTAGTGTGACATCACCCTGTAGGCTCCAGTGGTTGTGCAGTCTGGGTTCCCACTGCTCAAATAATCAACTTGCCTGGAGATACTTGTACATCAAAACCTAAAAATAGACATCACAGTCTGGGAACTGAAATATACCCTCCCAAAATTCGATGAGAAGAATCGTACCTCAACTCTCCAAACCATATAAATATTGAAAAATCAACAGATTGTGAGGAAAAAGATTTAATATTTTGCTGGAGAATTAACATCTAGCAAGAAAAACCATGGGAAATCCCAGGAGGAAACCAATCATTCTGTCATCAGCAGGTAATAAATAATGGTGTTGAGGACCACCTACTGAACAATGAAGATAAAACACAATTTTGAGTATCTGTTCAGGGAGTGAGACTCAGCCAATCTGGAATGTGAGTGAGGGAAAAAGACTTTTTGAATATAATACATGTACAAACTAGGGTGTGGAAACTGAGAGGAGTTTTATGTGAATATGTGTACGTGACGAAAGCTCCACTGATACCAACTCCAAGGTAACTAGAACTGGTTCACACAGTAGCATGAGGATGATATGCTATGGTCAGCAGCATGCTGATGTAGGTTATACAAATTCAGAGCCGGATGAGAAGTGTTCTTTAACTGAATCTTTAGCTGGAATAATAAGTAAGATCAGAATTTTTAAATCCTGGAGCCTGGATGACATCTACCTGAAGTGCAATTATTGAAGCATTTAAAAGATTCACCAGTCATAACAGAATTAACCTAATATGAAAGGCTGAGGGAGAGTTGTGATTTTATGGTAAGCACAGCACACTTAACCTATCTCCTGTTGATTTTAAGGATACATTTCCAGTGATTTCAGCACTGTTCTAACTAATGAAATCTGTGTTAAACTCTAGCTTTACTGATTAAGTGATGTCATGTCACTGCTTGTTAATCAAAATTGCACTTATTTTTTTGAGAACATAAATACTTACCTGAAGTCTTCAATCATGCAGTTCTGATTATTATAATCT
Source organism: Acanthisitta chloris (assembly GCF_000695815.1). Lineage (NCBI taxonomy): Eukaryota > Metazoa > Chordata > Aves > Passeriformes > Acanthisittidae > Acanthisitta > Acanthisitta chloris. The sequence continues at coordinate 23,562 of NW_008678972.1, forward strand.
CCTTGCTCTAGTTTCTACTTTTAGGTTTCCCCAAAGAATAAATAACTTTTCGCCAAGCAAATTGTGTATGTTTATCTTGAATGAGTAGTGGGTACAAAGTGAGATTTGTACTGTTGAGTTATTATAAGGAAAATGAGTCTGATTGTTTAATGCCTATTGTATTGTTCCACCATGTCTTCCACTACAAAAATTGAGAACAAACAGTTTAAATGTCAGTCCATTGAAGTCATTTCTTCTTGTTCACCAGCGGTTTAATAGACCAGATTTAGTTGTTTTGGACAAAACTGAACACAAGCCAAAGAATAAGTGAGATCATGTCCATTTCTTAGCATTGTATATACACTGGAAGTCAAATGTATCACATCTATATGACCAATATGTGCAATAACTAAATTCCATGTGGGATTCAACTATACTGTTCTTACAGCAACTGTAAAAGCTTTGACCAAGACATGGGAGTTCCTTTGCTTGAGGCAAAGAAGCATGAACAGAAGATGTCTGTATGAAGGCTTCTAGCCTGAGAAAAGTTCACAAAGGGTGGAAAAAATAGTCTGATATCCAGTGGGAAAAGTGATATCCAGTGGGAAACAAAAAGTGAAAACTGGACCTAGTGCCCATGGTTGGCTGCCCAGAAGCTGCAGTTTGCTGGAGCAGTGTTCACTACACACCATGGCTACTTTGGGATATAGCCTGCATGTTCCTTAGGACTGAAAGACAATCCATTTCAATGCTCATATGGTTTGGCTTCAATGTCTCTTTCTAAATCTGTATTGGGTTTTTTCTGCATTCTTTAGTTTCTGTTAATTCCTTTTTTGGTTTTCCAGTTTTGTGATACTTTTGGCAAAACAGTAAGTTATCCACTGCTATTGTTTCTTTTCTTTTCTATCCTTTATTTTTACCTTACTTGGGATTTTAATTATTAAGGTGGCATCTTCAGTGTGGTGAAAAGCTTTTATTGTTCCTGAATTTTTGCGAACACTTTTCCTTACTAAAGTGTGGGCTTCAGGACACTGCCTGACATTTTTGAAATACTTCTGACCATGTGGATGGAAAACCTTATGCGTAAATTCATTTCCAAATGACATTAATAAAAAACCCAAAAGCTGGGGTGAGGTTTAGTTGGGTGATGAGTTTCATGGGCCACTTTGTATATCTCAGTCTAATCACTACCTGATTACACTAGTGTCAGGATTTAGCCCTAGCTGGCAACTCAGCCCACACAGCCACTCACCTACCCACTCTCCTCCAGTGGGATGAGGGAGAGAATTGGAAGATTAAAAGTGAGAAAACTCCTGGGTTGAGATAGAGACAGTTCAACAGGTAAAGCAAAGCCACACACACAAGCAAAACAAATCAAGGAATTCATTCCCCGCTTCCCATGGGCAGGCAGGTGTTCAGTCACCTCCAGGAAAGCAGGGCTCCATCAAATGTATGACTGACTTGGAAAGACAAATGCCATCAATCCAAATGTCCTGCCTTCCTTCTTCTTCCCTAGATGTATATGTTGACCATGATTTCATATAATCTGGAATATCCCTTGGGTCAGTGGGGTCAGCTGTCCCAGTTGTGTCTTCTCCCAACTCCTTGTGCAATCCCCAGACTCCTCACTGGTGAGGTGGGGTGAGGAGCAGAAACCTTGACTCTGTGTATGTTCTGCTGGGCAATAAGGAAAACATCACTGTATTGTCAACACAATTTCCAGAACAAGTCCAAAACACAGCCCCATACCAACTACTGTGAAGAAAATGAACTCTACTCCGGTCAAACCAGTACAGTGCAGCAAATACTTTTTTTATGTCCAGAGAAGTTAATTTGATTCATTTATTTTATCAGAGAAAATAAGTCAAATGTATTAGCTCTAGGGTCCATGGAGAAATGACAACTCTCTCAAAGCAAGCCCTGTCAGATCCCCATGCTGATATCTTGCATGGTGACCTCTCTGCCAGGCAGATCACCAGTTACAGGACATTTGCACCTCTGGCACTAAACACAGAGGCTCCATGTGGTTTTTCAAGTTACATGGTGCTAAAATGGGAGCTCACAATCCATACCATTGTAATTTTCCTCCCTGTTAGAAATGCATGTGTGAGAAGTGGTATGAGACCTCAACCTTTTGGGGGTTGTGGACCTCTATGCAGAATGTAATAGCAAAAGTTGTGAAGCAAGAAGTACTATGTGGTCTCACTCCCTGTTCCTTCTAGTAAGTTCTCAGGGCCCTTGCAAAGACACTTAGCTGTAGGTTCAGTCAAAAGTGAGCATTTAAAAAGTCAATCTTGTTTCTGGCCATGCTACAGACTTCAAGTTTGAACTTATAGAAATCACAGACAGAATTTTGCCAACTTATCTTACTCCTTCAAGATTCAGCACCTACAACTGAGCTACTCACCCCAGAGTCCTTTGATAGGATGGGGAGTAGAAGCTTCCTCAGGAAGAATTCATCTGAATTCGTTTTATTAGCAGCCTCCCTGAAGGCTGAATCACTTGCATGCTGCTGTCACCTGCTTCTCTCTGGTGATTAAAGAGACCAGCTGGGGTAAGCACCTCCACCTTCTCACCTTTGGCAATTCCGGCCATAACCTACTGGTGTCTCTGTTCTCACTTCTCACATGTACAATGGCAGTTCTGTTCTCTCACGCTTTGGTTTTGTAAGGAGATTCTAAGCTGATCGTCTTATACACAGACACTATATTTTAGATGCCTAACTAAGGTCTGTGTACATAATTTGTTAGTTCTTTGCAAAAAGCAGCAAGAATTAGTTTCTAACCTCAACTATAAAGACTAATAACAATTATTATTATTATTGTTATCATTGCTACCAGTAACTTTGAACTTAATTATGCACAGGAACATGTATGTTTTGTGCTAGCCCTGAGGTCAAGGATGATAAGCAATGTCTTTATCACCATTACCAATGTTCTTTCCAAACATGTAGGTTTTGCCAGAAATAAACACAGATTTTCAAGCTTTAGTGCTGCCAGCTCTAACTCCAATTTCTCTAACTTAAATATTTATTGTTACTATTATTTCTATTTTCCCAAATTACCATGCAGATAGAGGAGGGAAGAGGGATGATTTGGTTTTGAAAGTCTGGCTCTTATGTCTGGGCAAGATATTGATGTGTAGCCCCAGACAGGAAATTTTGTGGAATTCAAAGGAAGGATGAAAGTCAGTCTCTTCCCTGCTGGTATTTGAACTTGCATTTGCTGCAAGTTTGGCTATTTCTAAAGACACATTCAGAGCACTAACACATTACTCGCAGCTGCCACTTAATTGATTAAAGACTATGTTTAATTAAAAACTGTCACAAGAACAGAGTGATGGAAGGATGTGTTAAAATTACATTTCAGCCCACCTGAAATAATGAAGCTCAGAATATACATGCTGAATCACACCACTAATTGGGAAAGAATTTTCAAGGGTAAATCCAGAACCCTCTTGGGTCGATCCAAGAGAACATATTTGGCACATCTGTAATCATTGCCTATGGATTCTTACCTATGGGCTGCACATGCCTTTGGGTATTTTGGGAGGGAGTGGATTGAGACAGCAAAGTTAAAAAGCTTGGGGAAAGGCCTGTTTTATTCACTTCACCAAAAAGAACAGAGATAGCAACATGGTCGCACATAGCTGAATGAAAAGTCCCCATTTAATGGCCACAGGACTGCATGCCCTTTAAAACTCAGGCAACATCACCTCTTGCCACATCTTCAGAAACATGAGTTCTTTGTGGAGCTTTTTTTTTTGTTGAGGGTTCTTTTTGGCATCAAGTCTTTCACTGCAACTGGCCATTTCTCTCATCTCGGGACAGACGCTGCTGTCACTAGATCAATTACCAGCATTCATTTTTGTCTTGTGCTGTGACCCAATGGACTCCTTGTTCTCCTTCTGTTGACAGCTAGAGAAGGCTCCAGCCAAACTGGCCGCTAGCTACTGACCCCTCCACAGACAACCTTATTAGGGTAATTGCAAGGCTGGAAGCAGCCGAGACTGGGGCCCAATTACACCTGTCCTTGTCCAATTCAGCCAGGGCTTAAATTACTTGGATGGGTCAAGGATGGTAGTGTGCTCAGGTGAACAAAAGCTTTCCCTCTATTCTTATGCCTTTCAGAGACAGACATTCTTAATTATGCTTGTCATTGGGACATAATAAGGCTGATTTCTTTAAACGACATCTTTCCTCAGCAGGGAAACCGATGCGTTGTCTTACTGAACACCACCAGTGAGCAGCCTGGGTATTTAGAGCAATGTAGAGGTAGAGCAGCTTATTTAGTGTTTTCCTCTTCAGGTGGTTATGGGACAGTGAGAAGTCAGTGCCTAGTGTGCATTATGTGCTCTTATGCATGCCAATAGTTAATGACAGTGGTGATAAAAGCCTGAAAAAGGGCTCGTTTTATTGCTTTCCCATGACAATAGTCATTAATTTAATTTTGTTTGAAGAAGATGATCATTCAAAGTGTTGACATGAGCTATAACACTGATGTACAGACCAAAAAAAAAACCCAATGAGACCAAAAGCTGGCCTTACATACCTTAATTCTCTTAATGAGGGACTTTGGTTCCCAAAGGTAGGAGCGAGCACCGTCATACCTGGGAAATGTAATATTCTCAGCACTTTTGGAAAGCACTCCTGCATTTAAATATTTAAATACACATTTATTAATCTACACTTGAAGTTCTCACACTTAGGAATCTTCGGAATTTACTGAGCTGTATATGGATGTGTATCTGTATGAATATATTTATCCTTCGAACAAAAATATCAGACTTTCAGTATTTCATGTGACAAACAAATGACAGGTTTGTACAGACAACATAAACACACACAGTTTTTCACCTCACTGTGCAATATTGAGAGATAATCTGTTTCATCTCATTGTGCTGCTACTACTGTCATCAGGACCAAATCCTGCAGACATAAATCTGTGGAATATTGTTTCACTTTGCAACCACCTCTTGATGAAATATGTGGCTACTGAGAAGGAAAAGTTACACATTTGCTTTCCTGGAGCAGACCTGTGTTAGTAACCCTTTCTCACATTGAAATCTGTCTGTAAAAAGTCTGTCCAAAGCAATAGTGAAAGACCTATATTTTAGCACATATAAATAAGTCAGAACATATCATTTCACAAGGAAAAACCCCAGCAGTTGCAAGGAGGCACCATGAATGAAAGAGTTTTAGCCCATTTCTAGCAATCTGGTTCCGTGCTGTGTTGCACCACCAAGTGTTGGGATCACTTCCAGTTTAGTCACAGCATTCCTCTGCCTTCTGTTTGATCAGATCTGGCCTTTAGTATCAATAAGTGCTATTTTCCATGACATTGTGTGTTTTGCCTTGTGGATACCAGTTATGAAACTATCTTGCCTTATTAATCCAAATAATAACCTCATTTAAAACTCTTAGGTTGGAATCCATCTGCCTTAAAATAGATACTTTGAAAGGAAGGGGTTCATCATAATCTAAGATATGTCTTTATATTAGGTGAAAGCAATTTCCAATGGCTATCAGATGTGTATTCCATCAATTTTGATGGACAGAATAACATGAAATTAATCCTACCCCATGGAGTTGAAGCAATAAATATAATAAAATCAAGCATATATTACTGGAAGTAAGGTGTGAGTTCTCAGGTTCTCCCTGAGCTCAAGAATTCACATACATGAAGTCCTGCTATATCCCTGGCAGTGTCAGCACTGAGTTGCAACAACAGCAGCTGGAAGCTGTTTAACAAAAAGTGCCAGTTCTACTGCAGGGGAAAAAAAAAAAGGAAAAAGGATTATTTCTGGAAAAACTATTATAAACCACCTATATTTAAGATTAAAAAAACATAGCCTCATAAGAAGCCACAGGATATTAATATATTAATGATAATGTCTTTTCACTTCACTCGAGGGCTTAAATACACTTTATAAACACTATTTAAATGTCATTGCTGATTTGGTCAAGTCATTATGAACCACAGCAGATATTTCCTGATTGTCTCTGGAGACTCTCTAGTTTTCTCTGCTTTTCCATGATACCCAACATATATAGTGAGCAACAGGAGCTCTGCACACCAATTGGAAAAAGCACAGGGAGTAGAAGGGAAATCCACTTCATGAATGATCTATATGGCAAAGTGTTGAGATGGGATACAAAGATTTTGTTCATTCCTAGGACCAAGAAAGGGAGATTTTGATAATCCCTTTTCCCCTTTTATTTTTAAAAATTATCTCTACATTTTTTCCTGTACAACCCTGACATGTGACCAAGACCTTCTAAGCCTTTTGCATGAACAGATGATGCCCTCCATTGAAAAAACCCTCATTCAAGATTCAGAGCATATAATGTGAAACCATCTCTTTGCACAACTTGTACAAAAGTCATGATTTTGGATCTCCATATCACTGCTGTGGAGCGGTATGAAGTTTATTGTATGGTTTATATAATTCAGAACATAGATTAGGAAAAATATCCATCTGAGGATGGTTTAAAAATTACAGCACGTGTTACAAACCTAAGAATTTGTTCTAAATCAAGCAGACATGGTCATAGAATCATAGAATGGTATGGTTTGGAAGGTACATTAAAGACCATTTGGTTCCAACCCTCCTCTCATGGGCAGGGACACCTTCCACTCAAACAGGTTTCTCCAAGCTCCATCTAACCTGGCCTTGAACACTTCCAGGGATGGAGCAGCCACAGATTCTCTGGACAGACTGTTCCAGTGCCTCACCACCCTCACAGTAAAGAGATACTTCTTCCTAATATCTAACCTAAACCTACTCTCTATCAGTTTAAAGCCATTTCCCTATGATCCTGAACATGTATCTGTAATACTGCAGGTACATGGCCTCACCCCTCTCTGGTGATGGGGGGGAAAAAAAAGAAAAGGAAAAGATAAAAAAAGGGCTTCTTGATATCATAACTCCTAATTCAGTTCATGCTCTTGCCAGTAATGTGATACACATTGTCTCCTGTGCCTTTGATGCATGGAGCCACCTTATGCACAGATGGGAATTATGGTATCTGGGCCAGATCAAGAGCAAATTTTGCCATGTTGGAGTGTGTGTTTCAATTTGCACTGGCATAACCGAGATCAGAATCAGTCATGTGAGCATGGAAGTGAACACAACTCTGCTTCCCATTTAAAACAGCTTTCTCAAGTGGGATTAAGGGATTAGGTTTTGTGGTTGTCTTCCAGAAGCAATGTCACGGGGTGGTTTTACTACAGAAAGACCTGGTGTTTCGCCAGTGCAAAATAAAGTCTGTTGGCAACACGAACACTGAATCATTGAGACAGAGGCTCAGCTCAGCTGCAACAGCCTAGCCCAAAGTTACATGAGCTCTGACTCTCCTGCAGCAGTAGATTAAAATTAGCTGGTGAACTTCTGAAATTCCCCTCTCTCCATACTGTCCCTCTTCCAAGATTGCTGCTCCTCAGGAGAAGAGTCTGAAACAGAGTATGAACAACTGCAGTTCGCATGTCAGTATTGTGACACATAATTTGAGTGTTCGAGGCTTATTATTATTAACCAATTTTTTGTTTGTTTGCTTCCACTTGTCCAAATAGCGGACTAATTCAGGAACTGCTCCACAAACTCTTTAGTCATCTTGCTGGTAAATCAATAAAATGAGAGGGTGGGGGTTACAAAGACAATACTGACCTCAGGTATATAGTTTCAAGCAGCTGCCATGTGTGGGTGAGAGCTGTATCTCCGTTATTTCCACAGAGCCTGACCTCACTGCAAGTGAGAATAGTAAGCACGGCAGATATGTTTGAGCATCTGTCCATTTACCAGACTGACTTCTTCAAAAGCTGGTAACAACAGAGGTTTATTTAGCATAAACACCTATACTAGGTAATTTCCTATTACACTGACAACAATGTGGTTAAATTTGGTCTAACATAATGTTCTTTGGCTTAGAAAAGTCCTTCTGTCTCTTTTCATAGAACTATTTGTTGATGGGGACAATTGCACTTTCCTATTTTGATTTGGAAGCTTGTAGACTAAAAATCATCAGAAGTAGACTAGAAAGTTTATAAAGTCTCATCTTTATCTGAGAATGATAATACACACCAAGGAGCACTTCTGCCTCAAAGGCTACTTCAAAAGACTTAAAATCTTCTTGAGTTGGGTGTCCTGTTCCTTGTGGCCAGCTTGAGATGAAACTCAATCTTCGCTATCTCCTTTGCTCTTAAATAAGCCGCTGCAGCTACCTCTGGAATTATCTGTATGTAGGCACCTGGTTTAGATCTCATCTGCTGCCCAAACAACCTTTTCACTTGCCTGCCAGAAATAAATGGCAGCTGACAGGCACAGCCCATCATCCAGGTCCACTCCACAGGTCACCAACAGGACCACAGATGCCTGATGGACTCTGTCACCTGCCTGGAAAAACAACACAGCAGCTTCTTGTACAGAGATGAGGTTCTGCACTCACATTCCCCATGCCTTGGGAGGGGACTGGTGGCTCCCTGTAGGCTCTCATGGAGCATGGAGGGAACCTGCTGCTTCAGCTTGGCAGCACTTTGCTTTTGAAGTCACCAAAGCTGTGTTGCTTTGACTCAGTTGCTGAATACAGCATTTCCTCTCCTGTTCTAAGCCCTGGAGACATCTTAGCACAGTATTCAGGACTGTGTTCTGACAAGAAAGATGAACTCTCATAGTACCTCTCTCCCTTTACAGCCCTCCTTGTACCCTTCTGGGTGGCATTTTTAAGCCCATGCCACCAAAATTGAGAATCACAGAGGTGTTTCCACCTCATTCCCAGGGTTTACCTGTCTCTCATTTGCATCCTCAGATTGCATCTCTTCTCCTGCCCTAGAGCTTTGCATGCTGAGACAGTCGGTGGCCACCCCAGCTGCACATGCCCAGGGGCTTGCAAGGACACCAAAATGCTAACCCATACTTGGAAGATGAGTGGGATCCCAAATTAAGCCCTGTTGGGAGGCAAACTGCTCAATTGCACATCCCTCCCCTCTTTCATGGCCTGGCAGTCTCAGTGCTCAGTGTGACCTGACATTCAGAGTTTAAGAGATCTGGGCTAAATGCACATGGTTATTTTTCACAGATGTCTTCTTGAGTGCTGTTACATTCATGCCACTTCTTATGTCTCACTACAGCAAAGAAGTATCTAGATGTCTTGTAAAGGCCTTGAATCATAGAATCATTTAGGTTGGAAAAGACCTTTGAGATCATCCAGCCATTAATCCAGCACTGCCAAGTTGACCACTGAACCATGTCCCTCAGTACCACTACTACAGGTCTTTTAAATACCTCCAGGAATGGTGACAATCACTTCCCTGGGCAGCCTATTACAGTGCACATCAGACAGGAAAACTGAGGAATACTGGCTTGAAGAAGATTTGTAATATGCTTTGAAAATTGAAAAAAAATAAACCCCAAAAAACCCACAACAAACCCAAAATATCCTGTATTATGGATGCTGAGAAAGTGCTGTGATATCACAGCTACTTGGCTCCATTTTCACGAAAGCAAGTATGACAGTACAACAAAAAGCTTCCAAGAGTCTTTTGAGGAAAAGAAAAAGTATAGAAAAAGTGATATGAAACACTTATAATTACTGCCTGGAAATCTGTCAGATAAATTTTATAGTGAAGCTTTATGAGGATTCCCCTTTAGGCATTGTTGAGACCATGATACTCTCTTTATAACCATTCCCTGGGCTGCTCCATGGTTTTGCTTGTGACAATCATATGGGGTTAATATAATTCTCACTGTCTCCTAATTAGCACCATTCCATTATCCAACACATGCACAGATCAGGTTCGTTTGTAGTAGCATCTAGTATGTGACAGTTACTAGTAATTTAAAAATTATGATAAGTCACCAACAGCATATTCTTTGCGGTGTTATTACCCCCACATCGGCAGAATATAAGGAATAAAACCCTCCATGCAAAGAGAGATTTTACGACAACAGCAAACCCCCAAATTTTAGGCTCTTTAAGGACCACCCAATTAATCCACTGGGTGCTGTTCAGTAAATCTTTTTAATAACACAACATGATTAAGTTATTCCCTGATTTTTCATCTCCAAAGATTTACAGAAAGTTACTCAGAGACACCTGTGTGGAAAAAAACATAACCTAATCCATCACGGTTTGATGTTTGCCCATAGGCAATTCTCTTCAGCTGAACTAATGGCACCGTGTCAGGTGAGAGTCGTATCTTCACACAACAGAACTATTTTGCCTTTGGGAACACGAGGATTTTATTTTTTTAAAAAAGATTATTCCTAGTTGTTACCTTTGTAGCAATGGATTTATGCAACAGGTGATACTCTGAAGATGAGAAGCGATTCCACTGGAAAACCACATTCTGTTTTAGGAATGCCTCTCTGTCATTGCAGCAGTGTTCTCTTTCAGATGGATATAGTTAGCATTTGCAGATAGGACCTTTCTCCATATGACCTCCAGAGACATTGCAAGCTCTCATAAATTAAATTTCAGAATGTTTCACAGTATATCAAGAAAGCATGCAGAAATTGTGATCACATATTTCTCTTGAGCATTAACTGGATATCCTCCTGTTTCAGGAGGCAGTGGATAAAGAGAAAAAAGATATCCTGGGCTCTTCTCTAGATGTTTCTCCTAATCCTCCTCTACAACACTTTGTCCCTGGACAAATGGCATGGTCACATTTGTCCAGCTGTCTTGGGTGTGTGTTAAACCATGATAGGCCAAGGTGCCTCACTAGCAAGAGCAAAGCTCTACCTATAATTCCTGAAGGTGCAGATAAACTTTTCCAGAATGGTGGACAGCAGCTTTAGACCAGTTCTCCATTTGCATTTCTTTTCCTTTGCCTCATTAGTTTTGGCCATTACTAAAGATCTAAAACACTTAACTGAGTTGGACATTACTATAGCTGCATGTCAGTCCTTTCATTCAAGTAATAGCTGATCCTTCTTTTATCCACTAAAACATTTAATGTTTAAAGTTTTTTTTCCCAGCTTATTTTTTCATTTCAACTCTATTAGCCAACCTTTGTCAAGCACAGGATTTAAGAAAAAAAAAGGATACATGAAGAAGAAAAGCCTCAGCATCAAATCTGGTCTAAATATTTTCAGGAACAAAACCAAGTCATGTCAAATTCCAGGGGATGGGTGGGTGGTGTCAGGCTGCTGTGGCCTCTGCAAGGAGCAGAGACTAATGCAAATGCAGTTATGTTTCTTTGCTTACTGGAGCAAATGTAAAGCAAAATAGCACCTAAATAAATTCTGCAAATTAAGCAGTACTCAAATACAGAATTGGAAGCAGCTAATGTCAAAGCTACAGCTGGAGAAAAAAAAAGGGAAAAAAAAAAGCTGTCTGCAACTGTGGTTATAGTTTAATTGCAAGCATCTACATGCATGCATTTTCACACCTGGATTGTTTCCCCACCCATTCTGAGGACTAGCCCTAAACTCTTCAGTGACGCACATGCAAGAAGAAAACAAGTTGGTTTGCAGTCTGTTCTAACGGAGAAAGTCTCTAGGCAAAGCACTGAGATCTGGCAAGGCTACAGGAGGCAAACACACAAGTAGGGATTAGCCACATTGGTTTTGGCTTCCACAACTTGCTCTGTTTTATTGAAAGAAATGGCTAAATCATTAAAACTGGTGAGGTAGGAGTGGAAAAGAAAAATTGGTCTCTTTGGGTCTAACACTAAACAAGAATCAGAAGGTTATGCGAAGAAAGAAGACAGACTGTTTGATGGTTTTGGTGGTTTAACCAAAACTTAAATTGGTGTTTTTCTTTTTTCTTTTCTTTTCCCCTTTTTTTCCTTGCTGTATAAACTTCAGAACTCTATGCTGGGTTTATCAGAGGTCGTTTCCCCCAATCCTATCCAGTAATTCTTCTCATCTTGACAGAAGAGGGACTATACCTGGGTTTCATTAAACCCCAGAGAAAAGGGTGCTGCAGTGAGACCTAGAACCAAATTCTGTTTCATACACAGCAGACACCACTGTGAATATCTAGCCTGACAGTCAGGAGATTGCACAACATCAGCTGTTGCTTCCTACTTACATCTAGTGGACTGTATAGAGAGACACTGACATACCTGTATTTCTCCTCTCACATGTCTATAACTTGTTCTGTGTTCCCTGTCAGCAGCTATACAAGTGCCACTACCAGTTACCACTGCATATTGGTTCTAATCTGTGATGTCTGTAAAACTGGTTCTCAAGATTGCAAATATTAGCTCTGAGATAGACCTAGAAAATTCAGGGAATGCCTTACAAAGGCAGGCTAAAGTGATAAGGGCAATCACACTGCAACATACCCAGTCCTGAACCCACTGGTGGGTTTGGAGCCAGATCTGTGTCTCTCTGAAAGCACCTGTGGTTTAGAGGCAAATATCTGAAGCTCACTCCTCTGCACAACAGATACAGCTGCAGATGATGTTACTGCTTTTCTGCATCGCCCCTACAATTGCCTAGAATGGAGTAAGAGTGAAAATTAACCAAACTGGAAGATGAGTGGGTTTGTTATGTAACATTTTCTTAGCAATACAGCACTGTCTTGCCAGTATGGCAGTTCCCTGTCTGAGCTCTTTTCTGATCTTGAACATCTGCTCATCTCTCAAAAAAAAAAGAAGCCATGAGGAGGGAGGGGGGGAAGGAGTGGGAAGGAAAAAAACATGCTGCAAACTCAAAATGTTTTGAGAGCAGCTACCCTATTCTCCTAGGAACCAAATGTCAGTGGGTTGAATAGGTCTCCTAATGGGTATGAGCGCATGCCAGTGATCACAGACAATCACACGAAATTTCCCTTAGCAATATCCAACAGACCAAACTGTGATCAGTGATAACTGAGCCCTTAGGGACTCACTTGTAGCCCATTCAAAAATGTATATGCCCTCAAGGGAAGATTTGCCTTGTTTTCCTGAGGAAATTAAATAGACTCTTTATAGAATTAGCAAAAATCAGCAGGGGTTCAGATTTCCCATAGTCTTTCACGACTTGTGGTTTAATAGCAGACTAAGTTAATGTATATCAGATACATGCATTTTGATTTTCCTTTCACTTACACTGGAAAAAATATATAGGTTTTAATGAGCTATTCCTGATTTCCAGTTTAACTGGGAGAATAAAAAAGATCACAGTGTTCAAATACCTTTCTAAAGAAGAATCTCAAAAATTTTGTGTTGGTTGTCTGTGACAGACATATAGATCATAGAACCAGGAATATACTGCTTTGCATTTTCAAAGCATTTGCAAGAAGCTTTAGAGCAGAGTCAGAGGTAATTATTCAAAACCTTTGAGTTTTTAGCCAAAAAGGTGCTTTGTCTGCTTTCTGCTAAAGTTTTAAAATTCTAAGGGAAGGGAAAGCCTCTTTGTCCATTAAAAAAAAACTAAACCCAAATACATAGAAAGGCAACATTTAAAAATTGTGTAAAAAAATTAAAGCCTTATGAAACTGAGAATTCAATTTGCTACTGCTAAATGTTTTTGGCAGAAATATCTTCACTGGCTCAGGATTTCTGTTTCCAGAGTACAGATGCAACCTGGGAAAACTGAGCTTCCCCGTGTCTTGTTTCGCAGACTATATTGTGGCAGACTGCAGGGACCAGAGACACTACAAGTCTTACCTCTTCTGCTTCCTTTTACCTATCACATCACATTAAAATGTACATGTGGTTCTCTCTTGTAAAACTCTCCAGGAGGATTGGCTGTGCCTCTTGCACTCCAGACTCCCTCGCCTCCTGTTCCTATCACCGTGGGTTTGTAGTTTTCAGCCCTGCTAGTGAGAACCAAACTACTTCAGTTCAATTGCCCCATGAATAGTGTCATCTTGAGAAGATGAAGCTAAGATTTCCCAGAACACCAATCCATGAGATCAGCAATAGCAACAACTTTCACAGGAAGGAGTCTCAAGCAGAGTCTCAATGTCTTTAAACTGTCAGAGAACAGGTTTAGATTAGATATTAGGAAGAAATTCTTCACTGTGAGGGTGCTGAGGCACTGGCACAAATTGCTCAGAGAAGCTGTGGCTGCTCCATCCCTGGAAGTGTTCAAAGACAGGTTGGATGTGGTCTGAGCAACCTGGGCTGGTGGAAGGTGTCCCTGCCCGTGGCAGGGGTTGGAACTAGATGATCTTTAAGGTCCTTTCCAACCCAAATCATTCTGTTATTCTGTGATTCAATCACTCTGCTTTGTAAGGCAGAAATGTTGTATGTCGGTTAAAAGAAAAGAGCAAGACATCAGATGCACTTTCTTGCCTCAGTTTCCCCAAATATTCTCTCGCAAAACCTGTTGTTGTCCAAGGAAAACATCCATCTCCACTCTGCTCTCTTGAGCCTCTTCCCATGGAGGTCTTAGAGGTTTGGCACACTTTGCAGTGGACAGATAAGAAATGTCTCTTTTTTCCCAGTACTTCACTAACCAATTCACATCCCTGAATAGATAATTTTGGGGTCTTTCTGAAAATAAAGGCATTTTTCCAAGATTCTTCTGGAATCAACACCCAGGAAAACTTGTCATTTAAGGGATTGCTGGTCTTATTCTCCACCAAGGGGTCACCTGTTCCTCATTCACACCCCACTCAGGAGGGTGCTGCTTCTCAAACATATGCAGAAAACATCCCAGATTGTTGCTAGTGATATTTTTCTTGCCAGCTCTTTTCCTGCTTTCCACATCACTGGGAGGATAATTTGCCCTTTTCCTTTCAGTACTTCTCTCAGGAATACACACTGTGGAGCAAATCACGTTCACCTGTAATATAAAGGAGACGGGATGTAGCTAATAAAGAACAAGGCAATTCAAACTTTTTTCCTGAGCCCTCAGGAGGAATACCCAGGTGTGCTGAGGAAGATATGCTTGGAAAAAAAGAAAAGAGCCATTCTGCAGTCAATCTAAAAGCACTAGGCCTCCTTTCATGAATTGATTTACCCACTGGGTGACATATTGGCAATTTTCTGTTACCTACCCAGTGATATGACTAAGTAGATGAAGCTTAAAGGCAGGTCAGATAAAAAGACTTTAACAAAGGCAGCCTGAATTTCGCATGGCAAGGAAGATGATTTAACAGGGAATAGCAGCCTAAATGCGATACTGAATCAAGGTGGAGAATCCATAATTAATGTTACACTGCAGAAATGTTTACTCAAAAACAGAATGACAAAAAGGGCTCAATTCACCTGTCCTATAGAAGGCCCCAATTCAGCAAAATACATCACTGCAGCCTTTATGTTAAACATATGCTTCAATCTGGACCTGCATGAGAAGGAATGCCTTTGAATTCATCTCTTTACAACCTGTGCAAAAAGGTGAAAATCAGTCATGACAAGTTTTATAAGACACAGGCTGAGTGCTACTGGAATTTGATGAATACATTCGGCCAGTTAGACTTGGCAGAAATGTTGCTCAGAGAATTAATTAAAATTGTTTTCTCTGAGGAAGGAAAAGTTGTGTGTTGGGAAAAGCAGTAATATCATATGCAAGTGACATGGGACTTGTTCAAGTGTTTTCAGGCCCAAGGGGTAAAATGCCTGAAGGAGTGGTTGGTCCTTGAATAATGTATTTATCTTGCAGCTAAGCTTCACCGTTTTTCCTAGCAGGGTTAGTTGAATTTCCTGAACAGCAGCCCAAAATGTAACCTCAAGTTACTAAACAACACCAAGGCAATAGGCAGGCCATATTCTGCTTCCCAAAATATTTTATTTGTCCTTTCCATTCTCATGATTTCTCCCTTCTCTAGTGGAAGGTGCCCCTGCCATGGCAGAGGGGTTGGAACTTGATCATCTTTAAGGTCCCTTCTAATGCAAAACATTTTGTGATTCTATGATTCTCCTTTAAAATCTAAAGTGTGCAGCTGCTGTGTGCTTAGTCCTTGTGTGCCAAGGAAACAGCCACAGCCTGCAGCCCCTCAAATGTACAAGGGTGGCTCAGCATCTTCCAACAGGTACTGGATGAAGCCACTGATGAAGACAGGCTCAGAATGAGCTGGATGGCTCTAAGATGGCTTATTGCTGGATGGCCACAAAAATATTCTTTGCTCTTTTTCTGTGAAGTCTTGAGTGTGCTCTAGTTAGAGACTCAGAGGTGTTTGGGACTAGAAGAATGTATAACCTTTACTTCTCACCCACCTCCTGCTATTCATCCTCTTAGTCTACACTTCTGTTGAGTCAGGGAGGATCTCCCACTCCTTATTGAAAATAACCCCAGCACAAGGCAACCTTCAGATTGTTTCCCAATCAATAACCCTCTCAATCTGAAGCAATCTAGCCTGAAGAGACAGCAGTCTTGAGGTCAAGTACTTTGACCTGAAAGTCTCAGCATCCATGCTGCAACCAAGGGCTGCAACCCCTGAGCACCCACACTCCAGCCTGCTGGAGGTTGTTCATTGCGCTGAGACAAAACCAAACCAAAACAAAAAAATAAATTCTGTAGAAGACCCTTGATTAACTCTCCTCATTTTACAAAATTTTAACTCACCTTGGCAGCCCTTCCCACTCTGCCTTGCAGGAGGATTACAATTTTCAAAGTGCCTGGAGCTAAGGGCAATGGGGAAGCCACACACATACCAAAGTGCTGCCAAGAGCAAAAACCTGCTTCTCTGTTCAGCACCTCCGACTTCAGAAAGGCACACATGCTCTTGCCAACCTCCACTACGTGAGTTAAAATCAGATCCTTTGCATTTAGCTCCTGTTTAAGGATTTACTTTGCTCTTTATACTGGTAGACTCATGCCTGCCACCTGAACAGTGAGGATTTTTTTTTTAGCTTTTCCCCCACTGCTGTTGCAGAACTGGCTGCCAGTGTGATCCATGCACTCACATGCATTCTGCTTTGAGACTGAGAGTCACAACTGGCATTTAGCTTGACACAAATCTCTGGGCTCTGAGGCATCTTGGATGGAGATCATGTTTAGAATCATATAATAGTTAAGGTTGGAAAGGACCTCGAAGATCATTGAGTCCAACCATTGACATAACACTGGCACGTGAATAAGACAGATACTGTGATTTGTAGTGAGTGAGGGTGTGTGAAGGGAAAATCCTCTCTTTTTTTCAGATCTAGATACCTGAATTCCAAATGCCACTTTAGTACTGAGGCTCTGGGACACATGACATTGAGGCTAACATCCCCACTTGGCTGCTCTACGATAACATGCTTGAGCTGAAATCCTGGGTGGGTTTGGTAAATCTCATAGTTCTGAATAGCAGTTGCCAGTGGTTTCCACCCTCATTTTCCATTCTTAATATCTTTGCCACTGTAAAAATCAGTCTGTGTTTGCTTTCCTGCATGTTGCTGGGCTGGAACAATGGCTTCATGAGAAGGTGAATGATCCTTACAGCAGGACTTAGACCCTCTGAAAAAACATGGGCCAAACAATAGGATGTAAGAACTGGTGTATTTGCTCCAAGGTAAGCCATGGAGATACACCCTCAAGAGTTTCATGCTTAAAATAATTTTTACTCCTTGTCTGTCTTTAAATCACAAACTTACTTTTGTCTATATCATATATTTTACATCTCTCTCTCTACATATATACACATACACTTATACTATAGAGCAAACATTAAAAGATATGGAGTTTTAGGCTGAGGAGTGTCTTTCTGCCTTGTCCTTGTCCTTGCCTACAGGCAGAGGTTTTAGCCACTGATTTTGTGGATAACAGCTCTAACCTTAAGGATAAAAACACACAAAGAGGAAAAATAGAGCCTTACAGCTTAGTTTTGTTTTAATTGCCACCAAGTTTGCCCTAAACCAGGAGGAAATCGAGGCTTTTGGATCTATTCTAATGACATTAAACTTAAACTCCAAGAATTTGATACAGCTGTTTGATTGCTGACTGTTCTTGCAAAGTTTATTAACCAATAAAACAATCAAATGCTTATGCTGCAACAAGCATGACCAAACTTACCTCTTCACCATATCCTGGAATGGGATAGTTTCACATTCTCATGTGTAAGTGTGCCTTAATAAATAGGATCTATTCTAATGACATTAAACTTAAACTCCAAGAATTTGATACAGCTGTTTGATTGCTGACTGTTCTTGCAAAGTTTATTAACCAATAAAACAATCAAATGCTTATGCTGCAACAAGCATGACCAAACTTACCTCTTCACCATATCCTGGAATGGGATAGTTTCACATTCTCATGTGTAAGTGTGCCTTAATAAATAGGATACTGAATCTTATATAACCTTATTTTTGTGGGAAATTTATTTCTCTATTGCATTTCAGTTTTTGTCACTAGCCCATACAACAAGAAAAACCTAAAATATTTAGCTTAGCCCTGAAGAAATAAAATAAACTAAAAAAATAAAATAAAACAAAAATAAAATAAAATAAAATAAAAATTTGTGACTGGTTAAACAGAAAGTGGGAGGGAGAAGAAGAGATTTGGCTTTGCCGCAAAGCTGCTTGCCTGAAGATGTAAGAACATTTTCCCAGTGAGCTCAGCATTCAAAGCCAGGCAGCCAGAACATGCTTCACAAGAGAGAACCTCCTGTGAACTCCTCACCTTTGTAAGGTAAGTCAGTGTTCACAAGGAAATACCCCACCACACCATTCCCTTTGATGTTTTCACTCTGCAGAAGGGAAGGGTGGTCTTTTTAAAGAATTCACAATAGAGAGAGAAGGGGAAGAGGAAGCTCTTTGAAGAGAGGAGAGAGCCTCCTCTCATTTTGCTGCTGACTATGAGCCACCCCTTTTCCTTTGTGCATCTCACAAAAGAAGGTTTGCAAGCCCACTTCCCCCTCAACCAGACACATTTTCTACAAGTACCATACCGAGAGGAGGTGGCTTTCCAACACACAGAACACAGAGTGGGGAAGGAACTGTATGGCTTCACACATCAACCATAAAACAAACCCCTTGAAAAACTTCTGTGTGAAGTTGTAAAACACATGGGACCTGGTGAGTCTTCCTGTGTCTTCAGGATGAGCTGCAAGAACACACTTGCTGGTCCACAGGCTAAGGTCTCAGGAAATCCTGTGTCTTCCTATGTTCTTTCTTGTATCAGGCTGGAGTTAAGACTTCAGAGCCTGGATAATATGAGGAAGGCCAAAGCTCAGTTGGAGCTAAAACCATAAAGACCCATTAGCAACGAGGAATTTAGAGCACCTGGCTGAAAGGCAAGAAAATCAGCAAACTCTACACAGACCAACTTGAGTAAACCCTTTGCAAACATTGGGATTCACCACAGTGAAGATTGTTTCTTGTATTTGTTAATCGGTGCAACCATTGACATTTGAAAGTATATCCAACTGACTAGCCGTGGGTTTTGTGGCTGGAGACTTGGCCAAGAGAGTGGGAGATGTGCTTGCCAACAGCCTCATGTGTGAATGCCTTTTGTGCATGGCAAGTTTCATATTCACAGACTCTGCTGAGATGCTCTGGGTGTTTAGACAGCACCTCTACTGTGCTTGTAGCACACATGGTAGCTTATCACAGCATGAGGAAGAGAAAGGGGGTGGGGGAAAGAAAGTCTATACAAATGAAAGTGCTTCCAAGTCATCACTGATTAATTCTGAAAGCAGGCAAGTACTTGTGGGCGACTTGCAGCTGAAAGTCTGTTGAATGCTATGTCCCTCTGCACGAAAGGGGAACAAGACAGATTCTGAGCATCCTCTCAGACCATTCCCTAGTTATATGAGCCAATGGACAATGCATCCATTGTACACCAAATGCTCTGCCTGGCCCATGATTGTCATGCCTAAAATCCACCTCTGGTCCGTGAGTTGCATTTTGTACAGAAGCATGTGTAGCTACACATTCAGGAACCAGAAATGAACTGGTCTAGAGAAACAGCCTAATCAACAGGAGACATCTTCAGCTCCCACCTGCCATCCAGAGCAGACTGGGTTTATAGACCTCCAGAAATGATGGAAGGGAGAAGCTTTGACAAAGCAATAAGACCCAGGTGGAGGAAAGATAATGTGATTGCAGCCATGTTGATTAATGGACATCAGGCAAATTAGGAGTTGTCTGTTTTATAACAGCCTTCTAAAAACATGCCTAGAGCAACAGATGAGGGGTTTTTTTTCTTTTGTCTTTCACTACTTTTTTTTTTTAACTGCAACACATATCAGGCTACATTGATCTTTGTAGTAGAGCAAATCTGCAGATGGAAGACATCTCAGATGTAATACTGCTCACTATAAAATAAAGACTGGAGGCAGATGACAAACCTGCTTCTCTCTTTTTTCACAGACATCCTCAGCATCTTGCTTTGCATCAGAAAACAAGTAAGCACCAGCATTTAGACTTAGAAATTGGTCTTCTTTTCTTGCTTTTTTCCATCAGTAGATGGAATTTTTTTGGTTTTGTTTTTGTTGTTCTTGAAAATTAAAAGGAAAAACTGAGTAAGAAAACAGATTTTGGTTCTAAACATTTGACCTTCAGAAATAGAGATATGTCCCCTTTCATCAACACCAAAAAAATGAAAGAAGAAAAAAGTCCTCTCCTACTAGTATTACAGTATTTCGCTCATAAAGTCATTGAAAAGGTTGTCTTCAGAGAATATAATACCAAGTTATGAGATATTTTTGGCACAAGGACAAGGTAAGAAATTACCAGACAAAGAAAACACTTACTTATAATTCAGTTAATGGTTGGCAAAGTTAGACCCTTCTGTTACTAATTAATTTTCCATATTTCCAGCCAGACAAATGCAAAGGCTGTTCAAGCACCCAGGACAGCAGTCTGCAAACTGTTAAATTATCGTTCAGTTAAACACTAGTCTCGCCCTGGCTGCTGCATTTGTCATCACTGACAGAGGCTGAGTTTGGGTCTGGGTAGAAGAAAGGAAAAGGATTTTCCAGAAAGGGAAGCTACAAGACCCAACTCTGGTCTTTGGGACATGTGTTTTTTTGTTGGAGCACAGCTGAGACTCAGCCAGCTCCAGAGGGACCAGAGCATGTCAGCAAGTAGGTGATGTGATTTCCATGGGTGTGAAGCCACCTGCACAGGCTCTTACATGAAACACACACACATATCTAGGAAGTGTCTCTCCAACAGAAGGGACATGGCCATGCTGGAAAAAACCCACCTGTATCAGGGAACAGTTTGGTGCTCTTTAATTTGCCTTCCCAGAGCAACAGGGAGAATAAAGCAAGAGATTTAAGTTCTTCGGGCCATGATGTGTTTCCTGATCTTTTCCTAGCTCAAAAAAGGAGTTGAGTACTAAATGGAGGATTAATGCTCCAATAGAAGTCCTTTTTCTGATAGTTTATCCCAAATTCTGGAACCACTTGGAACCCTTTAATACAAAAGTCATTTCATTGTGGAAAATCACTGCTGATCCAGTCCATCAGATATTTTACATCAGTCTTGTTGGAGAGGCTGATATTCCAGGACTGGCAGGGACTACATTCACTGTCAAAAAACAAGGGGAGTTATGGTTGAGGATGGTTGACTTACCTTAAGTCAATGCCAAAATATTTCCTATGAGGTTTTTGGTGAAATTAGAACTTAAAATTATCTCACTCTAAAGCAAAGCAGGTCTTTCAAGTCCTTTTCAAGGTTCTTCCCAAAAATCACAGTGGCAGAAATTTCAAAACAGATGTTTTGCAACCCTTTTTTTTTTCAATTACCTATTTTTGAAGTTTGGATTTGTGGGAGGTTGATTTTTGTGCTGTTTCATTTGCTTGCTTGGTGTCTGTTGACATGCACATCTCCCTTTGCAAGATAAAATGGTTGATTTTAGTACACAAAACCTTCAGAAGTAAAAATGTGGGTTGAAGAATTTAGTCAGATCTTCACCTCTGTAGACTTAATAATATACAGAGCAAATTCTCCCCCATCATCCCCAAGAAGTAATTTTACAGTTCCCATAGAAAGATTAACCCTTTTTTAACTAAACTGTTAATAGATTTTGACACTAATGGCTGTGACATGTTAAGAGTACTAGAAATTGGTAAAGGACAATCATTCTCTATAACAAAGGTTTCAATATTTTCATGTTGAATTTCTTTTTCGTTCTGAGTAAACCCTCCATTTTTACTTTATCCTGACAAAGTAATTGATCCTGACTTTTGGACAGCTAGACAGACAAACATGGAAGCTCAGGGCAGAAGTGAGTAATGGTGTTCTGGCCTCTTTCTGTCACCTTTGCCACCCATGAGGAAACAAACCTTTTGATCAAACTGTTTAAACATTTTCAGATTCCTCATTCCATGCCAGCAACTATCCTAATGTGCTGATGTGTTTCAGAAGAGCTGGTTCCCACCAGGCCACAGTGTCTTGCAAGTCTAGTTCCCAGCAGAAATCTAGTCATTAAAGGTTAATTGTAATCTGCTTGGAGTTTGTCACACCTGAATCAAAACTGATCCATCTCAGCAAAATGTTTGAATTACTATGAATCAGCTTTTTCAACTGGGAAAATAAACAAACATTCCACTGTGGAGTTTTCAGCCAGTGAAAGTCAGCCTTAAAATAGATTGTTGTGTCTTTCTACCTGGAAAATTTGGCAGATTTCAGTGGAATATGTGACAGATATTAGTTTTTATTTCCAAAAGTAGTTGGTAATCTTGGTCTAGATAAAAACTTGGACTTGATGAAAACATTACAAGGATTGGCTGAAAACAGGAAAAGGACTAGGAAATAAAAGGCAGAACAAAATTTCTGAAAATCAAGAGTTACTTGTTAGGAGAGAGATTTCTTCTGCATGAAGCTTTAACTCTGCTCTTTCCAAATGACAAGTCAGTTGATCAATAACAGAAATTTAGTGCTGATCTTTTACAGGAACTACTCATCTCCTGAAGACTAGTTCACATGAATACAGAGCCTGTGATCCTTAGACCCAAGGAAACTGGCCAGTAGTTATTTCTGGATGTTTGACTGCAGATACCCTGAAGGGACTCGATTTCCTGAGAAGGTGCTCAGCAGTTAAGTGAATTAGATGCCATTAAGATGTTAAAGGCTTGACTTTACCCTTTCCACCCTTAACTGTAGCTTTCAAAATGCATGGGAAGGTTGAAAACAGCTGCTGTAAGATGGTGGGGAAGTGGAAATGACTGAAATGTTGGAAAGGATACCTAAAGCTGTATGGAACTTGATCAATTTCTTTCTTTACAAGTCCAAACTCTCGACTGGCTGAAACACATGTGAAAAATGTTAAGCCTGAAGACCAGCTTTAGCAGCAATCTGGATCCTCACTGAGGTAATACCTGATTTGTGGGTTTGCACAGTCAAGGCATGAGACCTCATGGCTGCTCAGCAGACTTCTGCTTTGCTTTCTGAAGGATGAGCCAGAAGGTCAACCTGATGAGAGGTGTAGGATTTCATCCCATGAAACGTCTACTAACATCTCTGGGTTTATTATCAAAATCCTTCAACAATTTGGGGTGTTACAGACCTGGACACTCACCATTCCTG
>NW_008678972.1:46998-48994 GCF_000695815.1 Acanthisitta chloris
GCCACTTTGAAAACTCTGTCTCATTCCACATCTCTTACCAAGATTTATTACAATTAGCTGCTGAATCCATAATTAGCAAGTGGTAACAGATCAGCAGATATATCCAGTTCTGGTGACACCTCTGACAGATTGACATCTACTCCCCAAATCCCTGCGAGGCTTCATGTTTTCCCTGTGACCACTCTCAAACAAGGTTTTGGCAAACTTTGAAAACTCTGTCTCATTCCACATCTCTTACCAAGATTTATTACAATTAGCTGCTGAATCCATAATTAGCAAGTGGTAACAGATCAGCAGATATATCCAGTTCTGGTGACACCTCTGACAGATTGACATCTACTCCCCAAATCCCTGCGAGGCTTCATGTTTTCCCTGTGACCACTCTCAAACAAGGTTTTGGCAAGGCTTTCTCAGCAGGGAGGAGAGGGAGGGCTGGGGAAGAACAAGTTCTCACAAGCATGACAGGACCCATGCATAACCATTTGGCTTTGCAATTAAAAACATGTTCTGTCTTCCTCTGCGTCACTGAGGAGAGCGTATAAGTAACAGTTGCTCTGAAAAGTGCCTTGAATTCAAATAAATCAGGTTTTCATTTCATTCAAGGTTTGGGTTTCTGCATGGGGGATTTTGTTTGCACAGAGAAAGGTTGGCGGATTTTTTCCCCTACCCAAAGAAGCATTTTAAGAACATTTCTGGGGAGGAGAGAGAAGAAGGATGTGGGAGGAAGAGGAGCTGTAGTTGTATTTGCACAGGACCTCCTGTTTGGACACTCTGCAGCAAATACAGGGGTGAAGGGGAGAATGGGAATCCCCATCCAACCTATCCCAAACCAAATAATTCATAATTCCTTAACTGCTGCTCTAAACAGGATCCAAAGTCCTTTTTGTGTCAGCTTCCCATGTCCACCTTTGAGATGTGACATCTCTGCAAGTGTCTTCCAGGAGTCTTTAATTGTTTGCAATCACCCATTGATATCTTCACCCTTTCTAGTCAAAGTCTCCCAGATTCCTGACCTAGTTTTTGTTTTCTACCTCAGTCCTTAATTGCAGGTTTCTATATACTTGCTCCTCAATGCATCCCTTATTAGTAGATGCTAACTGTGTACATGTTTCTCATTTGCAGCCATAGCTTTGACTAAGCACTTTCATTTTCAAGCCCTGCTGGGTATAATATTTAAGACCATCAAAGCACTATATTTATGCAGTGCATCACTAGGGACAAAAAATAAGATGTGAAGGTCAGGGTTAGATTAGGTCTAGTGTAAAGGTTACTGGGGGAGTGTGTGGCTGAGCCTGGATCTCCTGGATTTCAGCCTAGCTGGCTGACATGCCTGACTGACAAGAACCACATTCAGATCATCTTCTGTGAATCTGTAACACAAACAGCACAGCTGCTTATTGCATTGATTGTATTGGAAGCCTAATTTGCCTGTAATTGCCCCAACTCAATAAGCCATTCTTGCCTGGATGACAGAATGAATGATGTGCAGTCTGAATTCAGCCCTGTGTAGCCTGTCTTTAATAATATGTTTTTGTTTGTTTTGTTTCATTTTCCTTTTTAAAACATACCTATTGCAGGATGACAGCTCTATCCAGGCTGTTTCACAAAAGGCAGATGTACTTCCAAACTCTCTTGCAAAATGCATCCATGGCTTGAAGACACCCGGAGAAAGGAATATAAACGTTTCTTGATTTTTCAGTTGGAGGAGGTATGACTTTAACATGTTTTCCTACCTGTTGGAAGAAGAAATGTTGGGAACTTGCCAAACAAGGATTTGGTTTTTTGTTTTTTTTTTTTTGAAGGGCCAATAGAAACAAACTTCTCTGTCCAATAGTGGTCACGGTTTTGCCACTTGCCAGGCTGCCTTGGGGGAGTTCTGTGGAGAATCCTAACTCATTTTTAGCTTAGCTTCTACCAGAGCTGTCCCAGTATGTTCTGCCTAGGTAGATAAATAAACAGAACAGAGAGAAAAGTACCAGAAGAAGACAACACAAGG
>NW_008678973.1:0-1343 GCF_000695815.1 Acanthisitta chloris
TTGTACCTTACGTATATCTACATTTATATAAACTCTAAATTTCCCCACATGCACACACACATTTAGATACATCTAAGCACCTAAAAGATAACAGCCCAACTTTTATATGTTTCTCTTCACATAAAATACAGACACTTAAGAAAATACTATTATTTTATTAAAATATTAAAGGATCTTAAATTTTGACACAATATCATCACCTTTGTATGTCCTATGGCCTGGAAATTTTTTCATACAGTCCCTCAATCAGTTTGATCTTGGCTGCCAATTGTCATAGACTATCATTTCACTCAGAAGTAGATTATGCAAAATAAAACAAATTACACAATTCAGATGATGTTTTTGAGATGCAGCTCTAAGGCAGTTCTCACTGTAACTAAGAGAAGTGAGTTGTGGAACAACCTGTTCCATAGCAAAGCTTTGTTAGGTGATACATATGAATACAGGGTGGTTGTGACAAGGTTTTGCATCAAATATTGTAAGAAGGATTAAGAGTCTCTTGTGATCACAGTACGGACTCTTGTGTTGTAAAAGTTGGAGATTCTAGGGGGAAAAAGGTACAAAATGGGGCAAAAGCATGATAATTTGTTAAAACTGCATATCTAGAGAAAGGCAACTGAGGTGGGGAAGGGTCTGGAGCACAAGTCTGATGTGAAGCAGCTGAGGGAGCTGGCAGGGGGGCTCCTGACAGAGAGAAGCAGGCCAACAGGGAATTTCTTGCTCTCTCCAGCTACCTGACAGGAAGCTCGAGGCAGGTGGGAGTTGGGCTCTGTTTCCAGGGAACAAGCAACAAGACAAGAAGAAACAGCCTCAGGTTGCA
This sequence comes from Acanthisitta chloris, assembly GCF_000695815.1. NCBI lineage: Eukaryota > Metazoa > Chordata > Aves > Passeriformes > Acanthisittidae > Acanthisitta > Acanthisitta chloris. The sequence goes on from NW_008678973.1 coordinate 821, forward strand.
CTAGGAAACGTTTAGGTTGGATATTTGGAAAAAATTCTTCACAGAGAGTTGTCAGGTATTGGAACAGGCTGCCCAGGAAAGTGGTGGAGTCACCATCCCTAGAAGTGTTCAAAAGATGTGTAGATGTGGCATTTAGGGACATGGTTTACTGGTGGCCTTGGCAGTACTGAGTAAATGGTTGGAGTCGATGATCTTAAAGGTTTTATCCAATCTACATAATTCCATGATTCTAAGAATTAAACATGAATAAATGCTACAAGGACAGTAAGAAATGGTAACTATTAAGTCAAGTATAATGCATCTTTTATTTTACTTTTGCTTCAAAATTGCTTTCTCATTTTTATTACCAAAATGCCTTGTAAAATATTTCCTAGGAAGTTCTGCTAATTACAGTAGTTGCCCTTCAGCTACAGAGTAACAGAAGAAAGGAAAAGTTAAGCAAAGGAATTAAGCACAAGATGCATTTGCTTAAAGAAAAGTATTCTTGGCAAGAGGAGGGGTGCTAAAAGCTGATTCTTTCTTT
>NW_008678973.1:1396-25549 GCF_000695815.1 Acanthisitta chloris
CCCTGTGAATGAGAAAGCTGCTCAGAGTTTGAGTTCTTTTTTTTTTTTTTTTTAATAGCACTATAGATTTTATATGAGGTTCAACCTAAAGTTGTGAGTGTAATGGAAATCCCATTTGGGTTGAAAAGTTATTGGAAGCAGCATATTTCAATGGACAAGGCATTAGACATGGTAAAATAACTTGATATATATTACTGTAGATTTCTGTGACTTTGAGCAAAATAACAGACAGTACTTAGTTTCCCTATCTACAAAATTCAATAGTAATACTTTTTATCCTTTGCCATGTATTTTGACATCTCTAGATAAAAGGCATAAAGACAGATAAGTAATATTAAATTCTTTATTTGTGATGAATGCAATTATCTTCATCCATATACTTTCTGTGGCTTATTTTTTTAAATTGAGTAGTTATAGCAAGTTTCAAAATTCAACTTTATATTATATTAAGTGACGTTATTTTAGAAAAAGAAATAATAAAAGATCATTATACTTGACAGATCCAAGGGATAATTCATCCCACCCCAAATAGGTGTCTGAAATCATCTACGAGTTTTTTTTCTCCTCTATGTAGCTCTCCATTGACTACAGAAGGATGATTATCTTACATTAGGTGCAAAACTTTTCCACAGATGCAAGAACTCTACAAACAGAAAAACAGGATTTGGGGTGTAGTCTCACAACATTTGGGTTGCAAACTATAGAACTGCAGTGCTTATAGTATGCAATTCTGAAGTTAACACATTTTAAAAACAGAAGTGTGAATCTTATTTATATGTCCACAATCATTATTGTGATGATAGAAGGAGGGAAATTTTATTGCTGGTGAATCATATTTTGATTCATATGCAAAATCATATTTTTACCTGGAGGGGCATAAAAGCACATTGGAGATTATGATGTAGGGTCTTGACCTGTGTCTTTGAAGAGTTTATAGACAGTATTTAATTTTGGCTCTGGATTATTCCTCTCTCTTATTTGAGTGATCACTGAGCCACTGCTCACGGGACTTCTGTGGAATCAGTGTATCAGTTACTTTATTATCAGGGGAACAGAAGTGACCTTGATATAAGTATTTGTGAGTGAACCTTATACTAACGTAAAAATTTCCATTGATTTATGGGTTTTAATTAAGTTTAAAAGACACCCACCCAGATAGAAAAAGCCCTCCACGTATTTCATTTATTAATTTTTTTTTAATGTATAGCATTATGACTTCTAGCACCTTCCAATACCTAAAGGGGCCAGGAGAGAGCTGGAGAGGGACTTTGGTCAAGGGCATGGAGGGACAAGACAAAGGGGAATAGCTTCTCACTGTCAAGAGGGCAGGGTTAGATTAGGTATGAGGAAAACTTCTGGACTGTGAGGGTGGTGAGGCACTGGCACAGGTTGCCCAGAGAGGCTGTGGCTGCCCCATCCCTGGAAGTGTTCCAGGCCAGGTTGGATGGAACTCTGAGTAACCTGTTTTAGTGGAAGGTGTCCCTGCCATGGGGTGAAACTAGATGATCTTTTAGGTCTCTTCCAACCTAAACCATTCTATAATTCTCTAACCTCTCCTTACAATTTAAAATCTTACAGAATCCAGCTGCATATAGGCAGGTACTTAGGTACTTGTCTAAAGTCCCTCACTATTTAGTCTCAACCCTTTTCAGAAAAAGAAAGTAACAAAAAGTGTTCAAGTGAACTGTCTGGATGCAAACCCTACACACTAATATATGCATATAAATTCCTTTTTAAATAAACCCCACTTTTCCCATCATTTACAAATATACATAATTGCTTAGGCTTAGAGTTATCTTCCCTTTTGAGCTCAAAAGCTGATATAAATAGTTCTCTCTATACAGTTCAGCTACTCAAAATAAGAAAGACAATATTGCAAAAGTGGCTAAAGCCAATATTTGTTCTGCAGCAACAGCATATGTTGTTTTCTTCTCTACAATATTTTGAACTGTTATAGAGACATCGTTATATTAAACCTAATGGATTTCAAATTAATTCAGCATTTGTATTCTGATCACATTTTCTATCATATATCTGAAAGGATGCATTCAGATGATAATAACAGGCTACAGGAAACAATACTGATTATTTGGAATTAAAATGGCTAAGTTGAAGCTATTTTAGGCTGAAAGGAGCCTATTGATGCCTAATTTGCTAGGTGCAGTCAAATCATTAATATAAGGACCAAGAAGGTGATAACTCAAGGTCTAAGTGCAGGAAGATGGGGTGTTTGACCTTCCTAGTGCTCAGCAAGGGGGGACAAAACTCCACATGCCTCTCACTGCTACCTGAAGGCTGTACTGCCAACAGAGCTAACACAATTGCTGCTTGAGCTGAAAACCTGCTCCTGCACCATAACCACAGTGTGATGCTCCTGATTTCCTTGTCTCTTCCCTTGTTGTGTTTGCAGAACGTCCAGGAAAGCTCTGGAAACTTTCTCCTCCTGCTTTTAATTATACCACTGCTGAGACAGCAACAAAAAATAGCCATATCTCAGAGCTGTGGACGACTCAACCACATATCTTGGTCTCTTATGTACGGACAATCAATAAACAGTAAGAGGACACAGTCATACACAGCAGGGCTAAATGATGAAATCACACAATATAGGCAATAAATGTCATATACCAATATTGCAGATCTTGTTCCATGCATGTAATGCAATGATATGTAACACTAACTAACTGGCAATGTGTGCTTGCAGCCCAGAAAGTCAAATGTGTTGTAGGTCACATCCCCAGCAGTGTGGGTAACAGGGAGAGAGGGGATTGTCACCCTCTGCTCTTGTGTGACCCCACCTGTATCTCCATCCAGATTTGGGTCCCCGACATAAGAAACATATGAAGATGCTGGAGCAAGTCCAGAGGAAGCCAGGAAGATGCTCAGAGGGTTGGAGCACCTCTGCTCTGGAGACAGGCTGAGAGAGCTGGGGGTGTTCAGCCTGGAGAAGAGAAGGCTCTAAGGAGAGCTTAGAGCCCCTTCCAGTGTCTAAAGGGGCTCCAAGAGAGATGGAGAGAAACTTTTCACAAAAGCATGGAATAACAGTACAAGGAGGAATGGATTCACACTGACAGAGGGCAGGGTTAGATTAAGTATTAGGAATAAATTCTTGACTGTGAGGGTGGTGAGGCACTGGCACAGATTTCCCAGAGAAGCTGTGGTTGCCTCATCCCTGGAAGTGTTCCAGGCCAGGCTGGATAGGGCTTGGAGCAACCTGGTCTAGTGGAAGGTGTCCCTGCCTATTGCAGAGGGGTTGGAACTAGATGGTCGTTCAGGCCCCTTGCAAGCCAAACTATTCTTTGATTCTATGATTCTATGCATATGCAGAAATGATTTTTGCACACTATTTCAGGTGTGGCCTAGCAAGTGCTGAATTCACTGCAACAACAATCCCTCAGCCTCCTGCTTGCTCCCCTGCTCCTTTTGCCCAGGACACAGTTTTGGCTTTTTGGCTGCAAGAAAAGCACTGATGACTGATGTTACATCTTTCCTTGGGCCTGCCAGCACTTAGTGTATAGGGAAACATTACTGCTTCTGCCACTAATGGCAGTATTGCCCAAACAAAGTAAATTTGTTTAAAAGCCCTTGATCTTCACCACCAACATCATCAGAAAGGTATCTATGCATTTGTGAGAGATAGGGAGGGATTTTTCATAAGGAAAAGCAGATGTAGCTGCACTACTCATTGTATTCAGCAGTATTACCCCAAAACACATAACATCAACAATTCCCAATGGAAAACAGTGCAATCCTTACATTGGAATGCTTCTGAGGACTAACACAACAATCAGTAATTGTCATGATTCCATTTTCAAGTCAGAAAGAGGTTTTGACATCACTTGCCCTGGCAACCATTATCTGTCCATTAGATGGCAACAACAGAAGATAAGAGCTGAATCACAGTACTAGCAAACCCAGTCAACACTCCTCAAAAGTCAGAGCTCTGCACTTTCATAGGGTTTTTTTCATACATTTTAATTGCTTGGTGCTCCACATTATCTGTCTTTGGCCAATTATCTGTACTTGGTTGCAATACTGCTTATTTTCATATTTCTACTATTACTACTGGATATTTTCAACAGGTAAAAAAAGCTATTTATCTACATAAATCAAAATACAAATAACCACAAATGTTGACATTTATTACAATAAACCTATCTAAAATTATGCTTTAGACATAAACCTGTCTTGAACATTTCCATGGATTTTTGTTCTCCCTATAGACTACATTTTCACAATAATTTTCCTTAAGTATAAAAGAGGATTTGAAATTTTCCAGTTCAGAAATTGTAATGTTCTCCTATTGCTTCTGGGTTTTTCTCCACCACAGAAGATCTGTACTCTTCTACACTGCTGAAGGTCATGGATGGTTTTATCACTCAGCCAAGCAAATAACCAGAACTTGGCCAAGCAGCAGAAAGTCATTTTTCAAGTTCTGCAGCTGCCTGCCACAGAGAGATGATCGAGCCTGGAGACTTCATTTTAATTAGTCTTTCTTTTCCCTCAAGCTCATCTTCCCTTGATTCAAAGAGGGTAAAAAACTGACCTCATCCATGACTGTAGAGATTATTTAGAAATTTTAATAATAATTCACCTGAAGGATAGATTAACTGCCTCAAATCTTCCCAAACGTCAGCCAGATGCTTAATACTCAGTTAAGAAAAACAAAACAAAACAAAGCATAAATCACCTTACCTCTATTTTTTAAGGCATTCTTGCTTCATGTGAGAAATCTTCTCTTACCTAACACACACATCTTTAAATAAATACCTGTGTCACAGTGAAAGTCAGTAATAATACAGTGTTTTATATTTAAACATACATCTGGTCTAGAAAATCGCCTCCCTCAGCTCATCTCCATCATCTGATTATGATCCTTAACACACCTGCTTCACTTTACAATTAATAATGTTTACAACTTCCCACTGAGACTCATCTAAGAATGGCAAATAGTCCATAGTGCCTACCGACTGGCCTTTGGCCAGGTGCAAGCAATGATCCTCTACCAGAATGACACTTTTCTAGGTCAAAATAAAACAAAGTAATGTGTAATTCAGCCCTGTGCTAACCAACTGAAACACCTCAAACTGTTATCAGCTCTTCCCCACCAGCCAAGAAGGATTGACTTTCAATTATCGCCTACAACTGTAATTGATTCAAGACGAGTATCTTAAAGCAACAACAACAAAGTCTACCTAATTAAATTAAACAGAATTAATTTTCCAATGAATTATACAGCCTAAAACTCATGGATAGATTTTAGCTCCAGAACTTATAAGCATTTTTTTCTTTCTAAACCTGTAACCAACTTTCTCCCATCCTGCTGGGCAAGAAGCCATCACGTTACTGGAAGCTCCAACTAGGACAAGCAGTGCAGGGAACAGCACTGATTTCTCAGCCATATAGGCTGCAGGGAGAACAGCACACCTGTCCTTCATTCCTCTGACAAAGGTAAAGCTCTTCACTGCAGGAGACAGCTTGAAACCACAGGGGGGGAAAAATAACCACAGAAAATAACACAAATATCTGTGTTCAATAAAAATACAGAAACAACTAAAGAATATAGAAAGATATACAGAGACAAAAATAAAGCTATAGATACAGGAAGAGGGAGCAGATCCAGAGAAGAGAGTCAAGGAAATTAAACATTAATAATGCAATGCTTATCTTACAGACAAAAGTATTTTTGCTAAGAAAAGGATTAGAGGAAGGATAAATAGTTCATAGCAGCTGTTTGACATATCACTAAATATACATTACTGGAAAATAGTCCACTACAATGGCAGAGAGATAAAAGAAGAAGCTTATAAGCATGAGAGCAAGAACATTTAAGGATTTCATGAGCTGGACCTTTTAAAAACAATTGATATTTCAAATTTGACATCACGAGTATAATTTACACTTCAAAAATAAGCGTTCATTAGCACACTGGTAGCAAAATTCTCTAATGCAACAGAGCTATAAAGAATCATCATTTGGATAAAAGCCAAAGCCAACAAGCTCACCTGATTTTCAACAAGGATTTACAATTGCCAAAGTAAAACAAACTGGTTTGAAAAATATATGTTTATGCCATGCATTACACAGTAAAGAAAATTCAGTTTATGAATCTGAGAAAAAAAAGAATCTGAACCTGGACAGAGCAAATCATGGCCACTGGAATGAAGTCCTGATGTCTCCCTGCAGCCCCTTCACCTTCCCTACCATCGCTTTGATTTATTCTTTTTTCTTTAAACAACATATTGGCAAAAAAATAAATCAGGGGATGATTGCAGCTGACTTTAGGTTGTGAATCAAACATAGGTTGTGAATGTGCTGGATCTGCACCTCTCACTGTCCTTTGGACTGTTTTTCTGTACTGAAATTTCTCCCTGCATCCAGAATTTCAATGGCATAGCTGTGCATCAGATGAAACTGCTGCTCTTCCACTTCTCCTTGGCACACACCCCCTTCATCCCAACCCCAAAAACAGAACCCAGACTGACTTTACTGAATAAATAGCTTATTTTATTAACAGGTTTAAACATTGGTGAGTGGGAGTAAAGGACTGGCCTCCTGTTTCAGTTTTCCCTCTAAGTTGTTTAAATTATGATGAAGCTGTTTTCCAAACCATACACTTTCATCATTCAGCATAATACAATATCATCCAAAAAGAGATTATTTTTGTTGTTTTTCTTAATCTGGACTCCTAAATGAAGTCCTCCTACAGTTAACTCTATTTTAAATTATCTTTCTAAGGTGTTATAGGATTCATCTATGTGAGAACACTGTTTCAATTTAACTGTTCACAATTTGATTTAGTTGAATGCAACCTTGCTTTATTTCAATTTATCTTGTTACAGTTCAAGATAATGGGGAATTGACTGAAGTTCTGGCTCAGCTGCACAGAAGCAAACAGCTGTAGAGATTTAAGATGTTCCTGTTCTCCAGCTGCTCACTCTGTCCCTCTGCCAGATATTACTGTCCCTGGAAATGTGGCACAAGTGAGACTGTCCTCCCGCCCTGGCCACCACAGCTGACATTGGTCCATATTGATGTCAATGCGTCTTCACACGTCTTCTCTGTTGAACTAAAGATGCAATAACCTTCAGAGAAGAAGCACAGCAGAGCATGGACACTGTCGTGTTTGTTTGAAGATGGCTTTTTGCTGCTCACCTCTTGCTGAACAACACTGGTTAACACCATACATGGAGAGTACCTCATTGTCCTTCCACTGACATGAGAAAGGTATCCTGCATTGCTGAGTCTCCAAACGTTTTCAAGTATTTTGCATAATTAATAGATTTATCTGTGCGCATTGGTCTGCCTGAATTCCTTATTCTCATGGAAACTATATAAATTACAATTTGCTTCATAGAATCACAGAATAGTTTAGGTTGGAAGATACTTTAAGGGTCAGCTAGTTCTACCCTCCCTGCCATGAGCCGGGACACCTTCCACTAGACCAGGTTGTTCCAAGCCCCATCCAACCTGGCCTGGAACACTTACAGGGATGGGACAGAAAAACCTGCTCTGGGACACCTGTGCCAGCGCCTCACCACCCTCACAGTCAAGAATTTATTCCTAATATCCTATCTGACCCTGCCCTCTAGCAGTGGTAAGCTATTCCCCATTGTTCTGTCACTCCAGGCCATTGCCCCAAATCACTCTCCATCTCTCTTGGAGCCCCTTTAGACAATGGAAGGGGCTCTAAGGTCTCCCTAGAGCCTTCTCTTCTCTAGTCTGAACACCCTCAGCTCTCTCAGCCTGTCTCCATAGCAGATGTGCTAAAGCCACTGGAGTATTTCCATGGCCTCCTCTGGACTTGCTGCAGCAGCTCCACATCCACCCCGAGATCTGGATGCAGCACTGTAGGTGGGTCTCACCAGAGCACTACAGAAGGGTTCATATCAAAGTTACAGTGGATAGACATTTCACAAATACAATTAAATGATCTCCCTTTCAAGATGCCAAACAGGAATTTGTGAGCTCTCCTGAGAGGGGAGTATAAGGTGATGGAACAGCCTTCCATCCCTGAGCAGACACCTTTCAGAACTGACCTTTAAAACAGTGGAAAGAAAGAGGGTTCCTATCTCCTTGACATTTCAAGCCCAGGACTAGTTTGTCTTTCTGTATCCTTCTCTGTTTCCTTGCTCAAGACAGAAGCCCAGAACACATTGGGAGAGGAATTAGTTTTAGAATTAGTCTTCCTGCCCTTCACAACATGAAAATGTTTGGTGGAGTATTTTTACAAAATTAATGTGTATCTTTCCCAAGTTACCATTTTGCTGTCACATCTCCCAAAAGACTATTCATGGTGTAATACAGGTGATATGCATGCCAAGTATGTTTTCCAAAATCATCCTCCCCCCAGCATTTCAGGTCTCATGATGTCATAGCAACTACCTAAACTTCCACCCAGCCAGACCTGCCTTAGAGCCCATCTGTCACAACTCCAGCTGAAATTATATTAGTGACTATTCAGAGAAAACAAGATTGAACGTGAGAGGTTATATCGTTTAACAATTTCATTTTTTAACAGATACATCATGGCTTGGGCAAAGTCATAGGGAATGTGGAACAGAAGCAATGCCTAAAGATTTTTATATTGATTCTTGCAATAGATAACTTGTGAAATGCACCTAATTGTCATGGTTAAACATGCTGTGAACCACCCCCTACCAAAACCTCCTGATACTACAGCAAACTTCAGGTTTTATCTCTTTCCACATATTTATATTTTTCCCTTAGAACTCAAAGGTTATTTCATACACTACAAAACACCTTCAGGTAATTACATACATCTAACTGCACTGGGGCTCCAGCATCCCTTCACACTCTAGTCTTGAAAACACTTCTCTCTGAGGACTATTATTCTTTAGGTTTTACAAAATTATTTATTGCCTGGAGTTTATTTTCTTAACTGATTAGCTCACAAAACTATATCGTGCAGAAAGAAAAAAATCCTACTTTTGTTTCCACCTATTTACTTTTAAAACAAAACAGATTAAATGTTAATACAGGTTTTTATTACTGCAATCCTACCCTTAAAAGTCCAAAAGCTAAACCAGAAATCCATTAAAAGAATCTCAACACCTTTAACATTTTATCTCCTGGTCCTGCAGATTTGCTTTTGTTAATTGCATAAGTTTTTGGTGTTTTTTAAATGCATAAAAATAAAATCATCTAATTTTTGTTTTTAAATAAAGATATTTAAGACAGCAGTCTTTTATCAAGCTAAGAGGGAGGAATGTTTAGCATATGTACCCTCACTTCAGAAATAAACAGGGCTATTCCAAGCACTTTTTCTGGCCTTTCGTGCATTGCATGGTTTATTAACTGACATAAAATTAATCTATCCAGTACTTTTCTGCTGACATTAGACTAACAGTCACAGGAGACTTTGTTTTCTTGCTTTTAGCCACCATCCAGACAAGAAAGACAAAAGACTATGCCTAAGGCACTGGCCAAAATACCTAATGGAAAGTACTTCACTCCATTGGCTCCTGCACCTCAGCATAAGGTAAATTATCACATATTGTATATCTGCATTGAATAAAAGCAAAGTACAGCATCTGAGCTGGTGTGGAACAAATCTGGAACATTTAGACAGTGAAATACAGTATGATACAAATGTACAGTTGCTTTTGCTTGAGTGCATAAACACTGTTTCTTAAACTGGCTAACTCAACAAAGAACCCTTTAGTAAGGTCCATCTGCATAATCCCAAATTATATCATAGAATCATAGAATTTAGGGTTTGGAATGGACCTTACAGATCATCTAGTCCCAATACCCCCTGGCAAGGGTAGGGACACCTCCTCACTGGATCGGGTTGCTCAAGGCCTCATCCAGCTTGGCCTTGAACACTGCCAGGGTCAGGGCAGCCACCACTTCCCTGGGCAACCTGTGCCAGTGTCTCACCACCCTTAGAGTAAAAAACTTTTTTCTCACATCCAACCAAGACTTTCCCTCCTTCAGTTTGAACCCACTACCCCTTGTCCTGTCACTGCAGTTCCTAACAAAGAGTCCCTGTCCGGCTTCCAAATACATAGATAGGAGCTTTGAGGAGAAAAAAGCCAAATAAACGTTTTGCAATGTAAGAGGAACGGGTGTTATTCTTGCACTAAATCACAGGGGCAGTCTTTTTATAATACACAAATTATTTAACAATAGAGGGAAAAAGTTAAGGATATTATATACTGCAGGTGTCTGAATATATATGTGCAAGTATATGCAAAAAAGTGTGAAATCATGCTGAAAATTCAGATTTCCAAACAATGTTTCAAATGTATTCCATGCACTCCTCCTGTAATGTCAAACACCCCCCCTCCCCAACCTTCTAGAAATATTAGGAACTATCTGAATTTAATATCACAGAAAGGTAAATAAATAATCTGATTTCTTTGACATATCCATGTCTACAGGACAGTGGGAGGCTGCCCACATCTTTCTACCACGACAGGCTAAATGCTTCTTAGGTAAAATGAAAATGGGAACTGTTTATGAACAATACCGCAACATACCTCAGAGAAAAGCTAGTTCTGTTAAGCTTTATATAAACCACAAGAGTGAATTGAAAATTTAACATGAAAGGCAATTTACCAAGAAAACTGAAACAATTCCATGAGTGGCTAGAGGGAGGAAACAGTCTGCTTAGTGGATTAAAAGACTGACAAATGTTTCTTAGTAATCTGAAGATGGACAGCATTAGATAAATGCTTAGTGCTGTTCAAAGGAGTCAATTATTTCCAAACCAGTAAATATGACATAAGTTTTTAGGTTAGACACATGTATTTGCCTTATAACCACTTCAAGTTGTTTCATAACAACTTTTCCAGCAGCACACAGGTATTCAGATATTGAAGACCAAACCTCACCCCAGTTCCCCTTGTGTCCTTATCAGCCATCACTGAGTTTCAGTCCACTTCAACTGGATGTAGAGAAGAGGGGGGAAGAAACTACGGGGAAATAGGATGATCACTTTTCCACATCTCCCTACAACTCATTTCCTACCTGCACTATTGAACTTTTCCCTAGAACAGTGAAAACTTTTTCCACATCACAGAGTTAATGAATCTTTGCTTCCTTTTGTCAAAGGAGGCAGAATCTGATCTGCAAAGCACTTAATTATGGCATTTAATAATTTAGTTTTCTGAATGCAGAGAGAAAACGAATCAGACACAAAAATATTTTTTAACCTTGATTATGAGGGGAAAAATACAAATGCATTTAAAATGAGAAATTCTGACTGAAGGGAAAATAAACACTACAAATCACATCTTCTAATGGTTTGATGCAGCATTTCAGCCTCTGCAAAACACCTTATAGCCTCCCACTAGTCTGACTTTCTAACACACTGCAAGTTGCCATCTATTGGTGCCAGACTTTGAAAATGATTCAATCAAGACCTCTATAATCCTCATAACTAAAATGCCTTTGTTCTGTTTTATGATCAAACATTTCTGAAAACAGATCCACCAGTCCTAGCAAGCACTCAAGATGCTCATAGGTGAGTTAAGGCACAATAAAAAGCTCAGTAATATACCAAGTCTCCTCAGAGAACATGCTGTTTATCACTCTGTCTGCAGACTCTCACATACTGGAAAACATTCCTAGCAGACATTAATATAATTTGCAAAGTTTAAAGATGCATAGGAAAAGCAATCAACAGCCTCAAAAAGTATTCTCAGGAAAAAGGTAAATGATTTGGTAAACATGAATGATAACTGTTAAGTCCTTCAATGGAAAAAAAAAGGGGGAAACCAAGAAGCAATGACCTTTTGTAGCCATCCTGCAAGTAGCAGGTTTGATAATCTTATGTACTGCTCACAAAATTAGCTAGAAGATAAATCTCACTATGGTGATTTGCTCTTTATAAGTCCAAAGCCACTGTTCTGAGTTCTCACTGCATAATTACTTCAATATAGATAAAGCATGAGTCATCTCTTCTACTCTAACCTTTGCATTTAAATTTGAATTTTATTCTTGCTTATCTTTTCTCCTAAATTGATATTACTGTCTACTATGTTTATTAAAAACAACTTAAAGCCACAGTGCATGTCAAGCTCTGCACTGAGGCACCATTTGTTGTGTTATTTTAATTAACATGTCTCAGGAAAATTACAATTCAAATCACTTCCATTAACTATGTCAAAGTTTTCTTTTTCTTATATGTCAGATTTAGCTTCCTGTTTGAAATTATGCCTTAATACCCAAGAGGCTTTTAGTAAATGCTCTGCACACCAGGTATGAAACTCAGAGGCACTGTCATGTTTTCCTGCTAACAGCAGAAACATGGTTGATTAGGCAGTGTCCTTAGCAGGTTCCCAAATTTACACCCTCTGGATCCCTTCCTCCTCTCCCATTCTTAGTGAGACAAAATATCTAAAACCCAGGAAATATATTCCTTGACCCAGGATGATACCAGTCAGAATCCCCTTCTCTCATTAATAAGATCATCCTAGAGCAGGACTGTAATTGAAGGGAATCTAAAAAGAAAGTCCACCACATCTAGACTACACTGAGAAGATTTTAAGGTCAAATACTTCATTGTCTCCATATATTTTTGCCAATGATTTACCACAATCCTTATAAGACATACTTGGGTAGTCAACTGGATCTCAGTATAGTTAAATGGCTGCAGGGTGAGCTGCTACATTCAAAGAAAAGATTTAGTTCATACCTTGTTTAAGGTTTGGCCCCAGGTATCAAGCAGTGGCTCTAAGCCACTGAAACAGAAAGAAAAAACTCACCTTCTTAGACTTAAGTGGCTTCTAATATTTTTTAACCTTCTTCCTCCCTTTTCAGTGACCCAACCATTACATCCATTTTTCCCCATCCATTACGGAACTGCAAAGTAACACTTTCTGCTTATCTGAGTAACGACTCTTTTCTTTTCCATGACCAATGGATATGAGCTGACTGGAAGAGCTTGGTGCTCCTTGCAACTGTCAGCCTTCCCTGCAGGGAGCTGAGTCTGGAGAAGGTTTTGCAAATTGCTAGCAGAGGAAGCAGACAAAGACATGTCAGTCTCAGAGATTCCCACATTAATAACTTTTTTTAATGCCTTTTTTCTCAATTAAAGGATGAGTGGGCCATTTACTACCATCAAGATATTTTCACAGTCTAAAAGACTAAAAGAATCTTTCAGCTTTTAGTTTTGAGACAGCAGAATGTACTGATGTGCATGTTCACTACGGCTAATTAAATTCAACACTGCTGTCTACCTGTTCCTTTGGAAACCCAAACAAAATTAATTGACTCTGGATTGCCTGTTTTCTCCATCTGAAAAAAAACCACCTCAAAACCAAAAACCTTAAGGTAGAGGTTTGGTACTAAAGTCAATCTTAAGATGTATTGTGTAGCTTATCTGCCACTATGGAAAAGTAGACCTTTTTCTGCAGATTTTTCTTAGGGATTTGATTACAGGAATATATCAGGACCTTTGAATGGAAAACATTGAAGCCTTACCCATAAAGTCTTTACACAAAGCACAAGTGCTTTGCCTCCCCTCTTGTTATGTAATGCAAGAGACTACAACAAAAAGTTGATTATTGTGCCTCTATCTTTATCCTTCAAATACGTTTAACAAATTCCTTTAATTCTATTAATCTCATCTATTCATTCTTAATTAAAAGCATGGTATATTTCCATCCTCTTAACCACTTCTCACAATTTTTTGCTCAAGTCCTACAACCCTTTTTCTATTCTCTATATTTTCTTAAATATGTTGATCCAAATTACCTGAGCCTTACAATTCCTATCAGGATGAGCTTGCACAATTCCTTGTAAGTGCTGTAACTCTCTGCACAGCTTTCTATATCACACTGGGTATAACCTGCAGAAATCAGCAGCAGAACATTTCCTGAGATTCACCTGGGGAAAGTGTCCTCTTTAGTTTGCAGTTTCTAACATACCCATGGATTACTTTTCCACTCATTTTCTCTAAACTGTGTTTTGTTTTTCTAGACATTTGAACAAGGTTTTGTCCCTTTCCCCCCTCTGGTGAAAAAAGTGTGGTTTAGATTTGAGAGTCCCTCTGGCATGTTCAGAAAGACCATTTTGAAAGTGGAGACCACCTAGGAAGGAGGAGATGTAAGGGCTCTTTTAGCCTAAAAAACTTACAAGTAGACACACAAAAAATGCAGCTCAAATCCAACAGCTATTCTACCAGTTCTTGAACAGATGCTCTAGTAACATTCACATTTGTTCACACACCACTTCAGTCCCTGGGCAAGGCATTTTCCAGCACTACCTAAACTTGGGAGGCTGTCTTGGAAGTGTAAGGTTGTGTTTCACCCCCTCTAATTAAAACCCCCAACACCAATGGGAAAAAAAAGAGAAAAAAAGAGGTTCTTATATGTTTTACATCCTGTAGTTCAATGTTAGTCCTTCTAGAAATTGCAGTCCTTTCTGGCTCAGCATGGACAGAGTAAGAGTAATTGCTGATCCCAAATATTTCCGATCCTCAGCTGCAGAGGATTCCCAGAAATGCACCAAAACAGCCTGTCCTCAATCTCCTGTGTTAAAGAGCTGAACTGACACCAAACTGAGGTGGAGGAAGGGCTTCCCTTGCCCTCAGACTCTGCTGTAGCCCTAAGAAGACCACCACCCAAAGTCTTGGATACCCTGAAGTCAGTTAATACTGGCAAGTTTGGAGAAAGCACTTTGAACGACACAACAAAAGCAAGGTTTCAGGTCAGCATTCAGGTCAGAGAGGCATTATTTTCCCTTTCCTGTTTGCCTCAAGTCTCATTGGATTGAAGTAGCCAAGCAGAAAGGGCAACAACTATAAAACCAGACAAAACGGTTTTGTTGTCTGAAACTCACAACACAACTCTGGCCTGGGTTTTGTCTGCCTGGGAGACAGCCTGGCAGAGGATGGCATTCAAGCAGGAGGGAAAGGAAGCAGATAAATTTGGACACTGGAATGTGCTCTGTGATCTGTCCTTCTGGGAACTGTGTTCTCTAAAAATAATTTAAGAGTTCATAACATCCCTTTCAGTTCCTTGTGGGGGAGTATTTAACAGGTGAAGGGCTCTCCTCTCCCCAAATTAGACTCTGGATTTAGAAACACACCGTGCTGCATATCTCACTGCCGGAACTCCTGAGCACAACTTGGCCATAAGCCTATAGACTCAGTGAAGTAGTACTTAAAGCTCTTCATGGAATTTGACAGCTTTCCCAAAATAACCTCTTCACTAATTGGGAAGAAGCAGAATTAGTTTTTCTAAGAACTGGACTCTCCCAATTTTAGCCTGGATTTTGTTAATAAACAATTTAAGGGAAGAGTTCACATCTGACCAACAACTAAATCTTGCACTTCAGAAGAAGTTAAGACAAATAAAAAAGAGGAAAAATAGACTAAGAAAAACCCCAACAACATAGGAAAAATACAGATAAAACAGCTTTAAATTCTAAGCACTCAAGATAAATAATAAAGGAGACACAATGCAAATACTGTAAAGGCTTTTGTTTCAAATCCGTTTGCATAAGAAGAACTGAATGGGAACAGAGGAGAGGGAGAAGCTGAGGAAGAATTTACCTAGCAAATTACCTTCTGTCCATACCCCTCAGTTCGGTCTTCAGTGCATTAGTCCACATAATCTTTACCAAATCTTGGAAAGTGATGGGACTGTAAGACAGTAGGAATCATAAATAAGTAAAATATCTTGATTTTTTGTGTGTCACTGCTGATCATGAAGCAGTTCCAGATTGATGGCACTGACCTGCACCTGAAAGGTACATATAGATTTTGGCACCATTTCAATACTGGGCAAATTCTAGCAAAGGGGAGTTAAAACACTTTGCTAAAAGTTGCAGAGTTCGGCAGAGCCCTGTAATTAATGTCTTGTTGCTTTTCCCTATTTTGTTGGTGGAGTCAAAATAATGTCAAAGGAAATTAATTATTTTTGTTTGCTTGGCAGCTCTCCAGCATGTCAATAGCAGGGTGGCTGCTGTGCTTAGTGCTGAATTGTCCCAGCACATTATACTTGTACAATTTCATTTCTGTACTGCACAATCAGGGAAGGGAATAACACAAAGTTTTTAATATTCTGCCTTTACAACAAGCAAACAACCCGGAAGAGTGGATTTCAAAGTCTGGCTGGGGATTAACATACAAATGTTCTGAAAAATAGGGATATAATTATGTGAAGTCAATTACAATTTTCAATTACTTATTTCCTAAGGCTTTACACTAAGCAATGTTGGGCATCCTGGGTTTGTAACTCCTCTCACTCCTGTATATCATCTAGCAACAAACACCACAGCTAAGTAACTCGAAAAGAAAGGGGGTTAAGTATTTTGCAGGTAATCAAAAGTTAGGTGTTGTGTGTCTCAGCCTCACAAAGTATTTTGTGCAACCTTGGAGATTTGGCCACCCAAAGATTTTGTTATGCTGCTGATAGCAATTGCGAGCTGAGTACCCATATATATATATAACATATATAATATATGTATATATTTAGGGTTTAATTGCAATACAAAATAAAGTTACTGATTAATAAAATGAATATGTGTGTATCTGTGTGAGCCTTTCTCAAATTTTATTCACAGTTTATAAATAATAAGGAAGTGGGAGTCAATTAACTGCATTGAATGCAATCACAAGTCCATAAATTCTTTTTACTGTATTGAGTTATGGCTTTGCATACTAATGGCTCATATTTATTTCACTTTTTTTTCCCCTAGAAGTTTCCTCTACAATGTGGTAATTACATAAATTGCAGTAATTTTCAATTTTTGTTTTAGTGGCTATTGGGAAAAAGGCAGTTATGAATTTTAGAAGAATAATTGTTTCCTTGCTGTTAGGAGAGTCTGACATCTGCACCCCTGAAGTACATGTCCAAAGGCAGCACTTTTGGAAAATATCTGCCATTTCCAAGACCGAGAGAGTCAATTCAAATATTTTACAGAATTAGAAGACTCAACAATAGCAACAAACTGTGACAAGGGAAAGGTGACAGTGGCGGGTACAGAAAGAGATCCTCAGATCAGACTGATGCTCATTAGAGCATCATATTTTAAGACAACTACAAACTTCTCGGAGAATGGACAAAGGGAAAGTTCAAGCATGTTCAAGAGGTACAGAAAACATCCTGCGAGAGAAGATTCTTTGTTTACTTTTAAAAATAGTAATTAAAATGGATGGATAGATACACATTAAGTACAGCATGAGTAATATCAATCTCAAGAGGACCTCAGCAGAGAAGAAGAACAGCTTTTGGAGAGGAACTTTATTTTATCCTCCTACTAAGTGAGAAGAAGAGACAGGGGGATTTCTTTAGGTGTCTTGCAGGTGATTCTATGATTCTGTAAAAAGAAGATGACAAGGCAAATCTGAACTGAAGGAAGCCTTAAACTATTTCATCTGGGTTTTTAAGTTCTACAAAAACTAATCAACTTTCAGTTCTAGGTTGCATAAACCAGAATTTCCTATCTATTTGTTGCACGACTACAAGTGACAAAAAAAGTATTTAAATTATGCATGGCTACAAGAATTGTGGTGTTTCTCAAGCAAGTTCCTGAATACCCTCAGCACATCTCATGAATATGTCTATATACTAATAACCAAACTCGTTGTTAGTGATATTTCTGCTATTCACTCATTAAAGTCTAGTTTGGAAATACAAAATGTGCTTGATAAAATAAGATTTTCATCAGTTACCTACTGCCAGCTAGCAAAGCAGAAAATAGAGAAAATGCCCATTTCTATTTCATATTGCTTAATATCCATCACTTTAATGGAAATGAGATAAAGTAGATAATGGCAGTAAGAATAGTATTAGCAGCACAGACATATATTATATATTTCTCAAAGGTACCATTGTTGTAGCATTTACACTGTTAATATTAAAATGTCTCGAGCAGCACAACCCAATGTAACCAATATTATATTACCTTTAATATAAAAGAGTTGAATAAGCTTTTAACCTTGAATTTGATAGAATGTTGAAAATAACTTTTATACTTACATGACCTAGCTCATGTGAATAACTAAGTACTTTTCCCCTCAAATAAATCTTTCTCCAAAGCAAAACTTCCTTAGACTGTTCTTAGCTGTAATTTCTATTGCACATTAAGTGATCATAGACCTTTTCTGTACTTCTTGTAAGTGTAACTCAGAGGCAGATATATCAATTTAGATGAAGCTTTTATAGGCAATATGAAATACAAATAAAGGCTTTATTTTGCAGATATTTCATCAAAGAAAATTGACAGAATCACAGAATATTCAGAGTTGGAAGGGAACCATGAGGATCATTGAGTCCAATTCTGGGCCCTGCACAGGACACCATATGCCTGAGAGCATTGTGCAAATGCTCCCTGAGCTCTGTCAGGTTTGGTGCTGTGACCACTGCCCTGGGGAACTGTTCCACTGCCCAACCACCCTCTGGGGAAGAACCTTTTCCTAAAATCCAACCTGAAGTGTCCAGGAAGATCATCCACGTGTTCATATACCCTGAGTCCAAGTAGAAATGTGATTTAAAATGATTTTTGAAACAGAACACTTTGCCCTCCCCCCCAAAAAAAAAAAGAAAAAATGAGAGAAGACAAAAGAAAGTTTTGATTCTTCAAAAAAACCAGCACTTGGATCATAGAAGCATTCAGGTTGGAAAAGCCCTCAGGATGTCACCACTCCAACCTCTTGCTCAAAGCAGGATCAGTTCTGAGAGATGGGATCACACTTCTCATTGCTTCCTCCAGATCATTCCATGCATTTGTACCCTGATGGACTAAACTCCAAAGACAGGAATTAAAGAGGTAGAGATGCATCTTGCGAGGGAGCACATCTTCAGTTTGCTCATCCAAAGGCAACAGGGTGAGGAATGAGGCAAAACCAGAAAGTCTGAGCACCAAACAGTAACATCAGCGTTAGGAAAAGGTGATTGTTGGGTCCTATCTGCAGGGTAATGCAATATGACCAAGGAAGAAATGGTAAGGTGTGGTCAAGGGAGAAACAGAAAAATCAGATTAAACTAAACAGACTAAGCAGGTTGTGCCATCAGATATCCATGCTGGCACTCATGAAATTCGATTATGCAGAAAAAATTGGACAGAATTCAAAAAACAAATCTGAATGCCTCTCACTGTGAAGAACTGGATAACCATGAGGTTTACATTTAAGACAGGCTAGAAATGAAGAGTATGAAGCTCAACTTCTTACTCTAGGGACTACTGATAATAATTTGTCATAAGTCAGATAATCATCAGGTGCAAATGGTAGTGGAGGAAAGACCTATTATTCTAAATAAGTGTACTATACTAACATATTGTGCCTTTGAATAAGGCAAGCGAAATCCTAGGAGTGTTAGGAGACAGACAGGAAATATCAATGGTCTTGCATAAGGTGGTGAGTTTTCATCCAGAACACTGTGTACTTCTGGTCATTTATGCTCAAGAAAGGAATGCAAATGTGCAAAGCAGAAAAAAAGGGAGTTAGGAAGGCTGTAAAAAGAAGCAAAAGTAAAGCTGGGAGTGTGTAGTTTTAGCAAAAGGAATGCAGCAAGGGGACACTGCAGGACTGCTCGGTTGAAAGATACCATGAAATGAAGTGGTACAGACTAAGATATAAGATAAAGGACACTTTTGGCAGAAAATAAAATCAGGTATGAATTGACTAGAAAGAAGTACAATCCCAAAAATATAGAATTTCTGATAATAACAAGACTGGGGTTCTGAAACAGCCATTCAGGAAGAGTTGGGACAAAAATAACCCTTAATTTTAATGAGAATCTTCATGGATTCACAAGCAGCATTAAAAGACATGTCAGCAGTATTGGGGGTCTGGAGATAAGAAATGTAAGATGCTTCTTTTTGGCTTGCATTTCTTCTCCCATAAATACATATCTAAGCACACATCAATTGTTTCTCAGTGTGGGGATTTCACTCCCTAAGCTGAGACACAAACTCCTGTCTCCATGGTGCACAAGGAAGAATAGAAAGTTCTGCTATTAAGAACACAAGTACTGTTTTATTTTTCATAAAATGATGGAGTGATACTGCAACCAGGAAAAAAAAATACTCAACTTCAGATCTCCCAAGAATGACATTAAAAAGTTAAGCAGCACTTAGTCTTCTTTAAGATGTCATTTCTGTTCAGCGTAACTGTAAGATGCTTAATGCAGATGGATGGGCTAAGCAGACTCTTGGAAGACAAGGTTTCCTTCTTTACATCCAATCTAAAAGCTTTTAAAATCTCTCTGTCAGGAACAATTTGACTGCATATCAATTGCATCCCCCTACTACTGCAAAACTTTCATTATAAGAGAGTATCACAGGAAAGAAAAAACACATTTTGATAACTCTGACAGTAAAATGAAACACTGTCAATCTAATTGGCTGGAAAGCTGGGACTGTACATTAACCTCACTTTGCTCATTAAAGTTCTCATTCAATTAAAATAGCAGCTGGGATATGTCTGAGTGATGCCACACTTTGGAGTTGCCAACAAGTTCATTGCTGGTGTTTCTCTGTTGACCTCAGGAAGAACAGGCTCTGGGAGATCCACGTTTTTCAGGGCATCTACATGTTTTATAATATAGATCAACTAACAGAATAAAAACTCCTTACCTACACCCTTGACACAAAGGATGTGCAGTGATGGTAGGTAGGAAATGAGCCTGACATTTTCCTGTTAATTTCAATGTACAGTCTGAATTTTATGCAGTTCTTTAAGCATAGGATTTATATAGATAAAACTATTCTGCTTTGCAAAGGAAAGATCTGGAACAGGTCTTACTTCTTTCTCAAATTAAAGAAGAAGAGGTACAAAGCTCATAATTTAGCCTGGAGTTCTCGAAAGAAAAAAAAGAAAGCAGTTTTATCCACAAAATCATGTATTTATCAGCATACTAAAAGAAGAATAATTGAATCATCGTCCATATATATATCTGTAAGAACAATCAAACTGATCCCCAGGGTAAGAGGCACCATTTCCCAAATGCTTATATTCTATGTATCAGTAAAATTATAATTCTCCTCACATCATCTCCATTTAGTTCATAGTTTTCATAATGTCCCTAATAAGTAGCAATAATGGTGGATATTTCCAAAGGCCAAACTGGTGGCTTTATTCTCATTTCACAATACAGCCTAAGTGGAAGCAAAAATAAAATAAATGCTAGACATGCAGGGAGGACTGGGAGCAGCTCCATTAAAGTCAATAGTTATACATAAAAATACATAAAACGGGGAAAGAAGAATAACAAATGTCTTTAGATAATGTATGAGAATCACAGTATGAGCCCTCAGCAGAGATACATCTACAAAGAGAAGTTAGTCAGGAGAACCAATTTTTAACTTGCCATTTCAAGCTAAAGGGGGAAAGAATAAAAATTTCATAGTATCAGCATTGTCTGAAGAACTCTTTTGTGCTTAAATAGTACGTCCTGATCAATTTTAAAGCTCAAAGTATGGAAATTAGCATCACAATCCATTGCATCTACTGCTTTGATTTGTGATTGGAGGTTGTTATTTAGCAGGACCATCAATTTGGCATCTTCAGTGACCAAAGCACTGCTTTAAAAAAATAGGTGATCTTAGCCAAAGCATTTGCATTATTTTCAAAAGCTTGAAAAACTGCTACCTTTTCATGATTTAACAAATTGTAAGCACCTCTGATTTTCACCCCTGGATCAACTCAATTTAGTTAGAAGGAGGAAAAAAAAAGTTTTCTTTTGTCAAGACTTTATAACAAGTTTTATTTTAGAGAAGCTTTACAGAAATGTCATGGCTTAACCCCAGCCTGGAACTAAGTACCACAGAGCTGCTCACTGACTGTCCCTGCCCACGGTGGGATAGGGAGGAGAATCACAAAACAGTAAGCCATTGGTTGAGATAAGAGCAAGTGAATAATTGAAATCAAATAAAATATAATAACAATAAACAATAATAAGGTATTGTTATTAATAATAATAATATTAAAGAGAGAAGAACAAAACCCAAGAAACACTGATTGATGCTCCTAGTCTGTCCCTGAGCAGTGATCAGCCCCTCCCAGCAAGTCCTCCAGTTTATATACTGGACATGAGGCTCTATGGTATGGAGCATCCCTTTGGCCAGCTCGGGTCAGCTCTCCTGGCCATGCTACCTTCTGGTTTCTCGTGCACCTGCTCATCGGCAGAGTATAGGAAACAGAAAAGTCCTTGGTTTAGGGTAAGTGACAACTAAAATATCAAGTGTATTACTAATATTATTCTATCCTAAATCTCAAACCCAGCACTGTACCTACTACCAGGAAGAAAATTAACTCTATCCCAGTCAAAACTAGCATAGGAAATAATATAAACTTGCAAACAATTCGTATTAGCAATAGCCATGCTGATCTGAACCACAAGTGAACCGATAAAAGAGACTTCAATGACACTTCTAAAATATGTATTTAGACATATCCTTTGGTTTTCCTAGGAATACATGGGAGGCTACATGGAGTTTATCCAACAGAAACTCACTGTAATCTGCTGGTCAGAAAAGCTGGGCTGGATGAAGGGATGTACAAGGCCACAGCAAACAAGCAGATTGATTTCCACATTTATTTAAATGCTGCATTATGCATTTGAGCCCTCTCTGCTTGTCTGCTTAAAGAATTACAATATTCTACCTTATTATTTTGTGTGCTTAAGAAAAAAAACAAATCTTGGTAGATCAGAAAGCTGCTGAGACATATCAACATGATTCCACCCAGCAGAGGTAGCTCTCATAGAGCTCCTGCCAGCTCAGCATCTTCCCAGTTTTACACCTTCATACTGACACAGAGTGGGGACTCCTCTAAGCAAACATGTCTCCAACAGACATGAGATGCCTGTATTACAGCTGCCTGTCAGAAACATCTTTATAGTCAATAAACCTTTAGGTCAAAACACTTGGCTCTCTAAAGTATATCTTAAGAAAGTAATGAGACTATATATCTCCTTAGACAAACTTATTTCCTTCTATGCTTAGAGTGAACCAAAGGCAAGAATCATTTCAGGGGAGATGGATTCACCCAGAATGGCTTTCAGAGGCACTGCATGAACATACCAGGAACATCCTTCCTGTCCCATGGGTTTTACTCCTAGGACAGCCTCATGAGAAGCATATTCTTCACAGAACCAGCAAAGGCTTCAGACATTAAGGAGAAGAGGAACAGATTTTTACCACCATGACACAACTGTTATATACTACAAGGAATAAATATAATGATAAAATGAGTTTGAAAACATAAATGCAACTATAATTTTAATGGATTTTTTTCTAAAGACCAGTCTTATTGCAATATAAATTCTTTTTGCTGCAGAAAAGCCAAGTTAGCAAAGGGACTGTGTGCTGCGTTGTCCCTTCTCTCCAAAACTCAAGTAAATACCCTGTATAGTAGCTCTGGCTTCTTCTCTCTCCTCAATCCCTGTGCTCCAGCCTTTCCCAGTTAGCACCAAGCTGACCTGTAAAAGGAATGTTTCCCACTAGGAAATCCCTGCTGCAGTGGATCAGTCACACCACATTACCCCATGCAATGTTTGTGGGGGTGCAACTCAAGGTACAGGTACCATATTCCCAGTTCTGCTATTTGCCTTTGCGTGATGCTGTCCAGGTCATCCCACTCTTCTGTCCTGTTTTCCACCTAAAACTGAGTTATAAATACTCAATCTTTTATAAAGCAATTTGAGGTCTACAGCTGAAATGAGAACTTTTTTTTTATTTCATTTTTGTCACTGATCCCTCAGATTTTCTGATATATTTTGGGTCCGCTCTTCATTCCAAGTTTGTTGGTGGAGGAGAATTGAAACAGGTTTGATAGCACGCTCAGTTATAGTCTTTCTCACTGAGCATTTTAGGTGTATATTCAATTCCAAGATCCAGGAAACTCAAGGAGTGGTTACATGGTGAATCCAATCAGTTTAACAAATATACTCAAGCTTTATGGTGCTGCAGATGCTCATCAGAGAGTTGTTTGCTTTTAAGTAAGATTTATTTAAATAATACATACACTGAATCAATGAAATGCCACCTCTTGCTGCATATTTTACACAGCTCTCACCTAGCAGTTCAAAACATTCAATATATTTATAATGAACTTCATTGTCCCCAGCTGCAGTTGGGTTCTACATCCTTTCACACCTAATCCTCCCCATCTGCACGTTCAAGATTACACATGATCTCTAGTGGACCTTGCAGCCTGTGAGCATTCAGCTC
>NW_008678973.1:25567-26934 GCF_000695815.1 Acanthisitta chloris
CCACATTCCATGCACCTACAATTACTTCACAGCATTACAGACAGACTCAGCTGAGTCAGAGAAAGGCATTAATATTACTTTGCAATTGTTCAGCACCTGGGAGAATTATACTTTTAAAATACTAGTGAATTGTTAGCACACAGACACTACAGGTGTTCAGTGTTTTAAAATTTTATAACTACAGTTTAGTGTCTGTTGATCACTGTGCTAACACAGGGCCTGCTTTATTATACTAGCTTTAGAATTTAAAATAGTTTGATTGTTCAAAACAATCTGCATAAAAAGTGTATTGAAGTACCTTTTAAAGGTCAGTTCTAAAATGTTCATTATGGTTTTACTTTTTTCTGCAATTACTTGAAATCTTAGTCCTAGAGATCTTTACACAGAAAAATACACAACGCAGTTAGACTATGATAAATACTTCAGACAGTAGCTGCTGTATAATTCACCTTTCACATCATTCAAAGATACTTCTATAGCTATCATTAATATAGGCAACAATATTCTTGGCTACAAGGCCTTGGAAGTCACTATCATCTCTGGCTGAAAAATCAAACATTAAGCTGACATATCCACTAGTTCATTAAATGCTATTTCCTTTGTTGTTGTTTGGGGGTTTTTTTAAGTTATTTTTCCAAGGAACAGATTCCGAAGTTCTTTTTCGTGTCAGAATTACAGCCTAAAGGACACAGCCCAGCATTAATAGGTGGCTAAAGGATTGGTGCTACTGGCAGAATTTTGGCTTTTTTGACCATGGGGCATATTTTGTGTTACCAACCCTGCTGGAGTCAGATGGGCTTCATCTCTCCAGCAGGGGCAAAAGAACTCTAGCCCATAAGTTGGCAGGGCTGATCACGAGGGCTTTGAACTAGGTTCAAAGGGGCTGGAAACCAGGCTTACTAGAGATGAGCCTCAGGGTGGGAAGCCAGAGTTAGGAGTTAAATCATCAGCCCAGCTGAAATGCATGTACACGCACGCAGTATGGGTAACAAACACGAGGAGCTGGAGGCCATCGTGCAGTCGGAAAGCTATGATGTAGTCCTCATCAGAGAAATGTGGTGGGATGACTCACATGACTGGAATTCTACCATGGATGGTTACAAGCTCTTCAGAAGGGACAGGCAAGGTAGGAGGGGTGGAGAGGTGGCTCTATATGTAAGAGAGTCTCTTGATTCTGTAGAGCTTCAGGTCGGCAACAACAAAGTTGAGTGCCTGTGGATCAGAATCGGGGGAAGGCCTACAAGGCTGACATCTTGGTGGGAGTCTCTTACACACCACTCAATCAGAACGATGAGGGTGATGATTCACTCTACAGGCAGCTCATGGTGCAGATCATCCTAAGCACCTACAGGATGGGCAAGGGATCA
>NW_008678974.1:0-7658 GCF_000695815.1 Acanthisitta chloris
GCTGCAAAGGGGTGAAGGTGCCAAGGAAATGAGGAAGAGGGATTCTGCAGACAGGAGCATGCATGATCCCCCCTGCCCATGGCAGAAGGCCCTAGGCTCTGCCAAGAGCTCCCAAAAACATGCAGGAGGCTGAGCTCAGGGCACAGCTGAAGCATGCGGCCAGAGAGCCTGTCAAACCCTGCTGCTGGCCTTCTCTTGCAGCTCAAAAGCACTGTGTACCCCTCTCCCGTGGGGCTGCACACACACACCCCTGCCCCAGCAGCCCGGCAGGGGAGAGCCCAGCACCCATCCACATCCAACCCTC
Source organism: Acanthisitta chloris (assembly GCF_000695815.1). Lineage (NCBI taxonomy): Eukaryota > Metazoa > Chordata > Aves > Passeriformes > Acanthisittidae > Acanthisitta > Acanthisitta chloris. The sequence goes on from NW_008678974.1 coordinate 305, forward strand.
TGCCCTGTGCCCAGCAGCACAGGGAGAGCCTGGCACAGCCCCCCAGGCAGACGCCAAGGGGAGCTCTGAACTCTGCCAGACCTGCAGAGCCCATGGGGCTGCACCAGAGCTGCATTTATCCACAGGTGACCTACATAAACAGGCTGCTCAGGCTGCACAGGACTTGGGCTGCAGGAATCAAGTGCTGCTAGCAAGCACTGGGGCAGGAGGGCATTGATCTCTCCTACTGCCAAAAAGTTCAGGCTGAATGCTGGCCCCCGGGGCAGCAGGATGCATATCTGTTCTTCTCCCTCGAGAGCGGAGCAGTTGGCAGATCTCAGCAGAGCACAGCTGAACTGAACTTTTTCAACCCTACCCTAGTCTGAAAAAATTAAAAAAAATAGCAACCCAGGGCTCAGTCGTACAAATGTGAAGTGTTAAATGTTTATTTTAGGGTTCATATCACAAGCCTTTTCCAGAAACAAAGCTGATTGTGCCGTCTAGGGCTCCAGGGGCCAGCTATTCCCTAACTTGAGCAGGCTGAAAAGGAATACTGTACCTTTCAGTGACATCCCATCAAGCTCAACACACAGTAGCTTTACACTCTCCGCCCCACACCTTATAAAGGAAAAGCCACCACCACAAGGCTAAACGAACGTACACACGCTATTATTGTAAATGGAGCAGCTAAACCTTGGCAATTTGCTTCATGTGGATTTTTTTCTTCCTGGTAAATGCAGCACTTGAGCTCCCAAAAACCCAACTTCCAATGGGTTTGTTCCAGCTTTAAAATACATTAAAACATCTCAATGCAAGACTGTATTTAATTCAAGAATCTAAACATCATCAAACCTGACTCGCTGTGAGCGTTTCGTAGAGAAGTGAAAAGGGGAGTTTCTTTTTTAAAAAGAAATCGTAATACAGTGACTTAAAAGGGTTAAGAATGCAAGAATTCAGACATTCTGTGGAGGGTCTCTAAGAGGTCCATAAAAAAGGAGCAAACAGATCCATACAACAGGAGACAGCAGGAGACAAAGTTCTGTGTTGTTTTTTTTATTTTTTACCCCCCTCCCCCCCACTTTTTTTGCTGGACTGCTGCTAGGTTACCGCTGCTCCCTTCTGGCCTGAGTCGGCAGGGCAGTACAGGGGCATAGAGGGAGCAGGTCACGACTCCTCGTTGCCAGAATCATCGTCATCGTAACAGTCGGCATCCTCCTCCTCCTCATCTTCGTCGTCAATGTCGTCATCGTACAAGTCGTCGTAAAGCAAATCTGAACTGTTGTCATTGGAAGGCACTTTAGTTTTGATGCAGTACTCTGCCAGTGTAGTGGGGACCTTCACACCATCCTTCTCTGCCTCAGCTTTGGTAGCCAAAACCTGTTTCCTGTGGGGAGAAGGACGGAGCAGGGAAGTCAACAGGGATGTGTGCCAGCAGTCGCCCAGCTCGACTCCCCACCTCTCAGCCAGCCCCTGCCCAGCCCTTCTGGCTGCTGAGTCAGGAGAGCTGAGGTTTGGATCAAGCACCACAAGCAGCACTGGAAACAGATTTAGCTCCTGCACCCCCGGGCTTGGGAGCACGCCAAGGGTGTTCAGAGCACACATGCTTTCAGCAACATATCCTGCCAGAGCTCAGAGCAAATACCATTTGCTAGAGGAGGGATGGTCAGGGACTTCCTGTGATAATTTATTGACTCCACCACTGACAACTCTACCCCAGCATGCTCAAAACTGCAATTCCTACAATCCTTTGGCAGCTCTGAGCTCCCGTCTGGAGGGTAAGAGCTGTTGGAGCACATGGCTGCACCCTAAGACACAGCCATAACCCCAGTGCTGCCTGGAGCTGGCAAAGACAAGTGTTTCCCATCAGCCCAGGACAAGCTCTGGCTGCTGTCTCCCAGCAGGGAAGAGCAGATGGCAACCTGTCCCCTCACCCACCCACCTGCTTGTCAGTCTGCCATACCCTGTGTATGGAGTACATCCAGCTCCACTGAAGCTGAAGGAGCTGGAGGACTGAGCCGCCCACCGAAGCTCTCTGCACAGACAGACTGCCCTGCTAGCTCCAACCTGGGGCACATCCTGCTTGCTCAGCTGGCAGAGCCAATGCACATGTAGTCTTACCCAGGGCAAGCACAACAGCAGTCCTGCTGCAGGCAGGGCTGCCCATACACTGCTCTGCAGCAGCCCTGGCCCATGCTCACATCATCTCCCTGCAGCTCCTGATGAACCATGAACTTCTCAAAGGGCAACACCAAGCAGTGCTTCCAGCTAATCAAACCCAGCTTTGCGAGCCCTTGCCAAATCCCACTGATACTCCTTCAAATTGGAGGGACACGGTTATGATTCATGCGTGCATTAAGCACAGAAATTAGTAGGATACAGTCAGTTTGCATCACATTCTAAGCAATGCAGTGCTCAAAGGCGAGCAGGGACTTTGACTGGGATTTACTAGTAGCCCATAGGTTTTGCAGAGCATCGTGACAGATTAGTCTGAAAACAGAGCAATTTAAAGGCATATCAGCCCAGTCCTCCTGCTCTGTAGGCCTGCACTACTTCCGTGTGCTGGAAATCCTGGAGGGACCAGGAACATAGACCTGGAATAAGATGGTAAAATTCATTTCCAGAGAATTTCCAACCACCATTAAGAGTTGGTTTCACCAAATTCTGGAAGCAGTCTGTTTCACAGGATTCAAAGCAGAAGGATGGTAGCACAGCATCACACACGGATAAACTTACCTTATGATTTCAGCATACTCCTTGTCTTTTCCTTTACTGTCCCTCCATTTCCTGAACATGACTGACGCATCCACATTGGCTGGGGAGAATGTGTTGGGTTCATTAAGCAAAGAGATTACACTCAGTAAGATAGTCCTGAAAAAGGTAACCACAACAGCAGAGTCAGAGCGAACACATTTGTGAGTGCTGACAACCTCTTTAGATGATGCATCGTAAACTTGTTTGAAGTCAAGTCTTAAGCTAAGGATACTTTAAGTGAGAGCAGATATTTATGAACCTCAGACCCCTGGCTATTGGTGTGGGGAAAGTGACACAAATACAAACCTCACGTGACTACAGACTATCATGTCCACACATGTGCTTGTGACAGGGCAGCAGGCAAAGCTACAATCATACCTGGACTGAGCTTGTCCACACTGCCCATCCATGGTGCAGGGCTGGAAAACTGCTTGGTGAGCCTGTTCTGCTGCCATGCAGCCTTCCAGCAGAGAGCCAGGCTGTCTGCCTGCTCTGCACAGGGAGAAGGACCACTACAACCCAAGGCCATCAGATAAAGCTGTACTGCTTTTGCCCTGCCCCACCAGGTGGGTAAGAGGTTGAGGCCATGGGCAGGTCTCTCCTCTCCTCAGCTCGTGCATCACCAAGGCTGCTGCAGCAGCACTCGAGCACAGCGAGGGGAAGATAGTGCTGATGTTTCTTAACACCCAGGCAAGTCGCCAAGGCCCAGCAGGATTCAGCTGCCAGTACTCAGAAAAGCCAACATGAGGCAGTCACATAACCCCTGGCAGACAGACAGCCTTCCTGGATTTCTGGCAGCAGCCCAGAGCTAGCCAGCTGCCCTGCTCTGCTGGCATTTACCAGGGGCAAACACCACACACTTTGCCCAGAGCCCTCTCCTGCAGTTCCTACAGCCCTCTGCACTTCAGGGATCCAGCCCTTTGCTCCTCACACAGTGCCACAACCAGCACAAACATCAGCAGCGAGCTGCATTGGGCAGCTCTGCACACCTGCACCTGTCCAAGTGGTCCTGCCAGCAGCAGCTTTCCACTTAAGTATAAGGGAAGAACAGCAGACAAGGAGTAAATCTTGAAACACAGCAGTACATAACAGCCACCTTGCAGAACTTGATTAGAGGAGACTGGAGCCACAGACATATTTGCACTGGTTTAGGTGCATGTTCAGAGCAGCACGTGCAGAGCATATCTACCAGACCATATATCTGGGATACAATTCCAGGAAGTGTTTGGTGATTTGGATGCAGAGTTTCTTGAAAGGTTTAGAAACTAAACACTTGTGTCTGGCCAGACTGTTCAGCACAGCTATCAGGAGAGTCTTGCACTATTTCTTTTCCAAATTATGTAACTGTAGGAAAAGAGAACAGCAGCTCTGGAAAAAACCTGTCTGGTCAGACTGGAATGATGGGCAGAAGAGACCATCTTCTTCATCTCAAGAATTCATTTAAAAGTCTTTGATTCTCAGCAAACAGGCTGCAAAGCCAAAATGTCAGCTTCAACATCATGCAGCAGCTTTACATGCAGAGCAAAGTCTAGGGAAGGCCAAGGACACAGATTCATGTCTGGATTTAGCATCTGCTCTACCACACTTGCATCAACAGTGATGAGAAGCAAATTTCCACTGTGGTGCCCAGACTCCAAAGTCACTGCAAAGCTACTTAAATACACCAAGGCAACCATATTAGAGGTGAAACTCTCTGTGCTCTTCATTCCCAAGCAGCACATTAGATCAGCTCCGTCAAGGAGCTGGACAGTCTCCTCCACCTCAAACCTGGCTGCTGTGAGTAAGCAAGGTGAACAAGGTACAGTAACAGAAAGGCATCTCAGCATAGAAGATCTGACAGAATCAAAAACACTACAAAAACTCAACCACATAGGACAGAAAATAGGCTCAGCATCAGATACAAACTGGACTGGATACAGGCTGACACTCTGATGTTGTCAGGGATCTGTCTCCCCCTCAGACAAGGCTGTTCCAGCATGTTGTTTCATGCAAGCTGAGGGATGAAGAGTGGAGATTTCAAGCCTGGCTTCTGCTTCCTTACATTCTCCACCCCATTCTGGGGAACACTGGATCGATTTAAAGAGTTAACAGTACTGCTGTCTTCAGACTGAATCTCTACACATCCCTTTACCACAGGGAAGAACAGCCAGCAGAAGCTCAAAGAAACAGACCTGTTAAGGGCCTCTTTCTCTTCATGCAGCACCTGAAGGCTCAAGAGACAGATGAATTTCATCCCAAAGAGACATGATGTTGATTGGCTGGTGCTCTCAACCAGCACATCCTATTATATTCTTTGTTGCAAAAAAGATGCTGTGCTGGTTTGGGCTGCCAACAAAAGGCAGGATTATGCACAAAGTTGCTTCTGCTGGGCTTGAATACTCAAAAATGTACTTTTCCACTAGTTGTATCTTGAACAAGTTTGGAAAACCTAAGTGTAGGAAAGCAATGACTAGGAAAGGCTAAAACATTTCAGTTAACTTTACTCAAAGTGGCTAGTATGGGGCTATGTTTAGGACTCGTGCAGAGCACAGAGTTGATAATGCAGAGATGTTTTTGTTGTTGCTGAGCAGAGTTCACACAGAGCCAAGGCCTGTGCTGCGATCCGTACTGCCACGCTGGCAAGGAAGTTGGGGGTGCATGGGAGATTGGGAGGGGACAGAGTTGGGACAGGTGACCCAAACTGACCAAAGGGATATTCCATACCATATGACATCATGCTCAGTATATAAAGGAAGAAGGAGGAAGGAGTGACATCTGGAGTGATTGTGTTTGTCTTCCCAAGTCATGGTTACATGTGATGGGCCCTGCTCTCCTGGAGATAGCTGAACACCTTCTGCCCATGGGAAGCAGTGAATTAATACCTTGCTTTGCTTGTGTGCGCAGGTTTTGCTTTCTGTATTAATGACTGTCTTTATCTCAGCCCATGAGTTTTCTAGCTTTTACCCTTCTGATTCTCTCCCCCATCCTGCTGGTGGGGGAGTGAGCGAGTGGCTGCGTGGTGTTTGGCGGCTGGCTGGGGTTAAACCACAACAGGTTTTTTTTGTTCCAGGGACTGTCCACATCACAGGCTCTCAGAGCCATCTTTAGAGGTAGGCATAGATTTGTCCTAGCACATTTTTGCTCTTCAGTATAGAGTTAAAAGCTTTGGCTTAGGCTGTACTGACAGTCACGTTAATGCATCAAGCTGTTTGCAGAATCTATCCTGTTTTTGGCAGCCAAAACAAGCCAAGAAAATAGGAAACAAGGCAATTGCAAGACCTATCTGCACAAGATCCAGATGTACCAACATCTTGAATACTGTGCTGAGTTCTGGCCTGTGCACTGCAAGGACTGGAGAAGACAAAGGAGATGTGGAGAAGGGCAATTAAAATGATAAAAGAGCCTCAACTCAAAGCCTTGCAGTCACTGTCTCAGCTTCACGGGACACAGGAAGCAGTATTCTCTGCCACACAGATCACAGCTACACTCCTTCAATCTTGCTGGGTGTGTGCAGTATTTGCTTATGCCTGCCTCACCTAGCTCCAAGTGATGGGAAAGCCCATACTGACTGTATTTAGAAAAAAATTAATGAACCTGCTCAACACCCTTAGAGGTGGAAGGACAGGTGCTCTCAAAGTTAAGAATGACATTTCCTCCCTCCAGACACTTCAAGCCTGGTCATCTGTGGCAAAGAGTCAACACTCGGCAGGATTTACAAAACTCAGCAGCTGAGAAGCAGCCCTAGATTACAGAGGCAGCTCATTACAAGCATGCTCCCTCCCTCACCTTCAGCCCCATTGTCTCCTGTCTGACACTCTGGAGCTTTCCAATGCCAGATGGGACCCCAGCAGGATGTGTTTGCTGGCACTCAGCCCAAGAGGTGATGCTAGTAGCAGGCTAGCAAACCACTTGCTGATAAAGCTGAGGAGTTTTGTCTGCAAATGTCACCCTTAAGCCCAAGACATTCCAAGAGAGTAAGCACCAAAAACTGCAGCCTTTGATAAGGGAGAGCAAAAATCAGAACTAGCACCATGAGAATTTTCACGTCAGGAGTTAGGATGGAATATAAATACTCAAAATGTATGTAATTAATGCACCAAGCTGTTTCCTAACTGAGTTGAGGTTTGTCACCTAGTCAGTTCTTTACTGACAGTGTCTTGTAAAGCAAATGAAATCCAGTTGCTGTTTCAAAAAAGTGGACAGGTTAGCCTTGAATGCCTCTGGTACGTAGTCATCCCTCGGCTGGTCTTGGCAGGAAAAACCACTCAGCCAGCTGCTCAAGATACCACACAGCAGGACATGAGACAGAAAAATAACTGAAGGCCAACAAAAGGCAGGATTATGCATAAAGTTGCCTCTGCTGGGCTTGAATACTCAGAAATGTACTTTTCCACTAGTTGTATCTTGAACAAGTTTGGAAAACCTAAGTGTAGGAAAAGAACGACTGGGAAAGGTTAGAACATTTGAGATTAAGAGCATGAAAGGCTGTGAACAGGACAGAAGGCTTTGCACTGTTAGCCCACTATCGGGACACACAGCACCCCAGTATCTTCAAACAGTTTGGTAAGTCTGTTTCCCACTTGATTCAAGGCCTAAAACCCCCCTGTTAGGGTTTGGTCCCCCCTGCCTGCCGGGACCTCTCGGA
>NW_008678975.1:0-31995 GCF_000695815.1 Acanthisitta chloris
GGTGTGCAGGGCTCGGGGCGGGCGAGGGGAGCGCGGGGCTGAGCGAGGTCCCGAGTGGGGTCTGATGGAGTTCGCCCTGCGGTGTGTGGTTGCCTTCTTCGGTTTTGCTTACAGGTGGTATAATCCTGGCCCTCATTTTTTTGGGGGGGTGGGAGAGTTGCCTGGTTTCTGTACGAGGAGAATGGTCTCGCATCCTTTCTGCGGTTTCATCTTTAGGGTGGTCTGTCCGTGTCCACAGCTCACACCACAGACTTTGCGTTTCAGGGGGTTCTGGGAAGTCAGGAGGACATCACACCTGTTTTTCTGAACTGTAAACACCTCTCTTTTGATTCCCCGCACAGCTTTTCTTGAGCACTAAAGGAATGCTTCTGGGACGTGATGAGGTAGTAATCTCTCTGGTCTAAATGAGATGACCCTTGCTTTGAAAGTCTTTGGATGTCGTTAATGGATTCCTTAACGTGAATTGCTGTTCTTGTTTGCCTTCTTATGTGTTGCATAACTTGCAAGTAATAGGTTTGGGTAAAACTTTAAAGTTGTCCCAAAGAACTTGCGGTGATGAGGGCTGTGTCCTCTCACCTTTGAGACTTGCCTCTGCCAGCTGTATTGTAAATATCCGCCCAGTTTTTGTTGCTCTTCAGTGGCCATCCTGTCAGGCAGTAATCTGAATTAGATTCATCATCCAAGACAGACTGTATGAAATTACTCAGAATCCTTGGACTATAGTAGCTAGCAGAAAACCAAGGGAGAAGTAAATCTTCCTTACTGTGATTTTGCAACCCTTTCTGTGTAACAGCATGAGGACAAACTGGGAATTAGACTCGTTTTCCTCTGTTTAGCAAAGTTAGCTACTGGATAATTTTTTGAATCTTCTGGCATGTTAAAGACGCACTCGCTGTGATGTGATTCGTGGTTTTATTCAGGAAAAAAAGTTAGTGAGTCATAAGGGCTGTCAGAAATAAAACCAACTCCATCCATGACAGGGCTCATGCTGCTTTTCCTGTACAGTAAAGGACATCTTCAGGTTGCAGTTTTCCTACCCTGAGTTGGATGCTTCTGTCGTATTTTTTTGAATGCTGCTTTTCTGCATTTGTTTTTGTTTAATCAAGACGGTTGTTACAAAGTTCAGGAGGCAAGAAATCTGAATTTGACTATGAGGTGGCATAGCAGAAATTTTGATGGCAATATGTAGTACATATATGTATGTACCCATACATATATATACATATGTATATATGTAGATACTGAAAAATACCAAATTCGATGTCTTTTTGTGTTTGTAAAGCTTCTCATGTTCTTTAACTGTAACTGGTTGTGTTGAGAACTTCAGGGGCAGAGAGAAAGGAAAGGGATGGGTGGTTTGCTTGCCTCCTGTGTATGTGTGGCTTGTTGAGAGATATGTAGACTTGTTTGAATTGCCTTATAGTGGTTCAAATAAATGTCAATGGTGTTCTTGGAGAGATATGAGATTTGAGGCTTAATATAATTAATATATAAAGCAGGGAAATAGAAATTGGGAGCTAGGGGTTGTTCTTTTGTACATCTGTGGGTCTCTTGTGTGGTCTGGGCAGAGCCATCTCTCTCTGGCATCTGTTCGTATCAGGGACAGAGATGATGGTTCTGCTGCAACTCTGGAGAGCTGAAGTAAGAACTGAGAAATGTTTTGAGGATTTTGGAGCACAAAGCCACTGATTTATATTTTAAAATATGATGTTTTCTCCTTTTTTTTTAATCAAAAGTTGCTCTTGTTTATGCAATGGATCTTAGGGACAGAAACAATGCTTTACCTCAGATTGCTGTGAATGAAGTGTCACAAGAAACTCTAAGAATTGCAGAGTCCAGTCCTAACATATTGGGGTTTTTTTGCAAAGGGTAAAAAACCTTGTGGTTCAAAACCGTTCTCATATAGCAAACTGCAACAATCTCTGCATTAAATCCCCCACCAGAGGGAGCCTGGATAATTTCATGAAGGCAATAGAAATCGGTGGACTTCTAACCAGTTGCTTCCCTTTCATCTCTTGGAGTCTTCTGACTATCAATTTACTGTCCACAGTGAGCCAGAACGTCCTAGCAGGGGTGTAAGGATGCTGCTCAGTAACATGACACTTCAGTGACAGTGTGAACTGCCAAAATGTGAGGGTACAATGGGTAGTGTTATTACTGCTTTTTTCCTGCCTGAAAACCAGTAAAAACTTCTTAACTGTGTATAATTTTACTCACTTTTTGAGATCTCTTGCCTGTAGCTCTCTGAAAATTGCCCACCGAGAGATCTACTCCAGAAATATGTTTGCTTACATTTAATAGACGAATTCCTGTGTCTGGGCAGTACTGTGGGGCTATAAAAGCAGGTGTGGTGATGGTTACCTATGGGACTTCTTTCGGCCCTTGCTGGTACAGGGCAGATCTGTGTTAATTTTACCTGTGTGAGAAAATGGCCATTTTTCTTGTGACTATGATTTATTAGCGCCCATGGTTAAACTTTCAAGGATATATGCTGAAATGAGGAACATCTCTCATTTGTCTGTCTTGTCTGTTTCTTACCATTTTCTGTAGAGCTGTTTGGAGAGGAAAGACTATCCTTTTCAGCAATTACAGAAGGAGGTGTTTCTGGAAAATAAAGACCTTATCTCAAGGACGAGCCAAAATACACTTTTATTGCAAATGTTGAATAGTTTTTTTATGGTTGGGAACAATTATGTTCCCCTTTCTTCCCCTTTCCTTTCAGTGTAAAGACAAAATATAGGGAATGTATAAAAGGGGAAAACATGTTCAGCATGAGCCTAGAATATCCTTAGATCTCTTCGGGCCTGAATTTCTAAATACATAGTTCATGACAATTCCAGGCTAAATGGTTTAAGAGCAAGGTTATGGCAATGAGTCCTTCCTGCCTGCCCCTTCCCAAGCAGCTCTGGTGTCTCTGACTCTTTAGGAATTTGGCTGAGCCAGATGTCAGGAATGCAACATTTGGACAGATACTGAGTACAGCAGATGTGGACAAAATCCAAACATTTGGGAAATTTGATAGCATGTGGTTTGTATGAGCTTAGCTAGGAAAAAACTGTTGTTGGTACAAAGCATGTCTGGACCTTTTGCATGTGATAATGTTGAAGTCCTCAGCCTGTTGCTGGAGGGTAGCCAACCATACTTGGTACAGCATGGAGGGTCAGCATAGTTTTGCCTTGTGTTGGCTGCTGTAGTTTGTGTGCTTGACAGGAAAACCAGGTCCTTCACTTAGCTCATCTTCAGTCTGTCCTACCAGAGCCTGAGGTCAGGCCAGAACTGAAACAGTAGAAGTTAGGAGCCAGGCATGGCTGTAGACAAGAGCTAATCCTACTGAAAACTTGCTGTCTTCTGAAGGGAGGTCCAGAGTGAGTATAGTAAGCACTGGGTCTAAGCGTAATAGAGACTAGAAAGGCTAATAATAAATAGTTAGGTTTGCAAAGTCACTTCTCTCTTAGACTGTAATCAGTCCAGTGTCCTAATTTTATAGTCACTTTGTTGTCTGAACCCATTGGCCAAGCCTTGCCAACAGGTCACCCGTCTGCAACGGAAGCAGTTTGTCCTTCCATCGTCAGAGGATGCTGCAGGTTTTAAGCCTTCGGCTGAGTAGGTGGGTGTTGGCATGATGCCTCAGGTGGTGTGCTTTTCAGATCTCTTTTTCAAGAACACTTATGTACCAGCTATGGAAGGAAAGCTGTTTGTAGAGTTCAGGAAGTGACAGAATTCAGCTTGCTCCTCCAGAGTTGATCTCTATCTTAATGTACAATCAGAGGCTGGATGATTAGATCCTCCTGTCTTGTTTGGCATGCAGAATAAAAGGTGCTCAATTAATGATCAGCTTCTTAGGGCTTTGTTTTCTTATTCAATGTGTGGCTTAGGTGTTACTTAATACACAGTCTACTCAAGCCCTCATGAAAGCAGAGTTGCTTCTTAGGACTGTGGTGTATGCTGTGCTCTGTTACTGGGCTTGCAGTGCAACGGGGACCTGTCTGGTTAGGTGCCTTGTCTTCCTGACCCCTGTGTTTGCTGGTACATGAGGTACCTTCACAATGTGATCTGCTGCTCAGTGATTGCTTTGTGCTCAAAATGTCTGTAGTATTTTGAATGTGACATATGTAGTGTTTCTGGTAGCATCTTTTTACTACATATGTAGGTCAGTTTCTGAGCAGAGGAAACAAGATTGTACACAGAATTAGGCAGGAGTAAAAACGCTGGCATATGGTTCAGGGCTCCCCTGCTGGGACTGGCTTCTACTGGCAATAAGGTTCCATAGGAAATAACAAAAATAACCAAATTGAACCAAAGGACTTGGCATCATGTAGTACCAGTGCTGTATTGCCTTTGCAGTGGTTAAGTAAAGGTCTGCCGTATCAGTTGGACTACCAGATATGCTGCGAAAATATGGGAAAATAGCTGGTATGACCTGTGGCCTATTGAAGATGAGGATATGTGTGCTGGGTTGTATTATTACTTTTGGTTGTTGGTTTTTGTTTGTTTGTTTGTCTTTAGTGTGGTTTTTTTTTAATGTTGGTATACTGCTGAGCTTTTTCAGGTGATGTGTATTTTTGTCTTGGAAGAAATTACAGATTAACCTCCTCTTTCCTGGTCCCCAAGCCCCCATGGGAAATTCTAAAGCTTCAGCCTGTTTTTATAACTGTGTGTCCACCAGATATTTTTCAATGGAGTTTACACCTTAGTACATTTTGGAGTCATCCTCAGCCCCCAAATATGCTGTGTTGCTTCTGACAGATGCTTATAATTTTCAATCCAGAGATTCATAGGCTATTTCTTCCTCTGGAGACAGCGGTTTGTCAGTATAAGGTGGCAGTAGGGATGGAGGGGAATGAAGAGACAAATTGCTGGATTGTTGGAATCAGCTCTTGTACTGTCACTGACCAGAGATGCCCCAAGTTTCCAGGATCTAAAGCTGCTGACATTACTGTGTGCGCTCAGGATTGGATCTCTGTATCTTAAGAGCTTAATCAGTTCTTGTGCAAAAGCATCTGGAAAGATATATTAGCTTCTGACTGGATCTGTGGTCTTGCAGGGTACCAGGATTAATTTAAGATGAAAAACTGTATCTTTTGAAGTCCTCTAACTTTGTGTGGATTAGACAAGGTTACACAGTGCTGTGCTCAGTTCACTGTAATGTCAACAAGCACTGACTCCTTTATTGTTTTGTCTGATGGTGGAATAAAAAAATCAGCAATTTATACAGGAGCGTTGCTACCTTGTATTTAGTGACCAATCCAGAATAAAGTACTAAGCACACAGAATTATATCTATTTCATATGTGACATAAAATTACAATTTTTATGGTCCTCTTACTACTGATAAAAAGGCAAAGTGAAGGAAACTTGCAGTGGAAAACACAAGTGTTTCCTTACCCATCTTGAAAAATTCATGTGGGCACCATAGGTGGGCTTATTTTCAAAATGCTTTGTTTGCTACAGGAACAAGAGACCAGTGGCATACACTTAGTGTGATGTTACGGATAGGAAGTTATTCAGCTGGAACTCTTGGGTTTGGGTGACTTGTTTGGCTGAAGCTTTCACCAGGCCCATCAGCAGAGGCGCAAGGCAGGACATCTGAGGACAGTCCAGGCAGCAGGTTCAAAGTGCTGGCTGCTGTGTCCTGCTGTGCACTGTCAGAACATGCACTTAATTTTTATTCTGAGCATACTAGTCTGTACTTTGCCAATTGTATCCTGAGAAGCAATGAAAAAAGTAAACCACTGAAAGGAGATGCTGAAATCGTCTCTTTTCCTTACCTCATCATCAGTAGACTTCAAGGTAATTAATTATAGCAGATGTATGCTTTTAAGTGAGTTTTTATAGAATATATTGTATTTCCAAATACATGAATTTCTTTTAAAATGTAGCATTTTAGGAGTCTTAGGGATTATTTCATTAAGTTATGATAAGCCTCTGGGTTGCAAATACTATGGAAGTCCTGAAAATTGTTGATTGTGATTGTTAAGATGTTTGGGCTCAGACTGAGTGACTGTGGCTGTGCTGCATGGTGGCACCACAGAGGTATAATAGGCCCGATGGATAGCATTTTTTGCAGAATTGTTTGATGGGTCTCCATTGGTGAGTTTTCACACCTGACCTGTACAATTGGGTTTCTGGTGTGAAGCTTGTGAAGAGCCTGGGTCTGCATTGGAGCTGCTGAAACCCTAAACTCAGTGACTGCTGAAAATCAGGGAGTTGTACCCTTGGTTTCTTTTCACTAAGATTTTTTATGTGTAAAAGTATCAAGAGAAGCAGTTGTTAATTGTGTTGAAGAGATCATGTGTAACACGGCTGTGGATGAGTGTGTAGTCACTTCACTACTTTAGTTAAACTCTTTCTGTAGGTCTTACGGTGCAAGTTGAATCCAGACTCTTCTAAAATATATTTGGTGTATGATGATTGTAGAAATGAAGGTTTAAGAAACACACATTCCTGTTCTTTCCATTTCTGATCTTCTTCGGATTTACTGGAGGGTTTAGACTGGTTTTATGAAGGATTTATTCAAAGCAAATGCCTGTTCTGAAGTGGAATTTTTCATAGGTGGTTTCTCATTTTGACTGTATACCCAGTCACTGAAGTTGGGTTTCTCAGCACAGATAGTATGTCCCTCCTTCCTCTGCAAGTCTCTTACAGATGTGCTGCTGACATGGATGAAACACTGTGCCATGACCTCAGTTGTCCCATGCATCTTGCTGGCTGTGGATAGGTCACAACATGCTTTCAGCCATGGTGTTAGTCAATGAGTTCCTGCTCCCCCCTTGGTTTGGTCTCTTATTTGGCTAACTAGTAAAGGTACCTGCCTCTTCTGCAGCTGGGGAGAGACTTCCCTCTCATGTTCCTCCCCTTCAAACAGCTAATTCCTGTTTGAAGTGCCCATGTGTGCCCTAGGGATTGCTCTTGAGTTGACTTCCTTTGGAGTTCTGCCATCTCTCTATGTGGCTATTTGTTAGTGAGCTCAGACACTGAAGCAGTTGCGCAGGTTGAAAAGAATTGTGTTTATTGATAATGCAACTTTTTACCTTGGGCTCGTCCTTTAGTTGTCCCTTGAGGACTTTCCCCCCCTCTGCCAGTGATGGGTCTTTCAGTTGTGCATATTCAGGAGCTGTCAACCCAGATTCTCTACTTTTCTTCCCCCCTCCCTGGTTTTTCCAGTGTAATTCAGCAAGAGAGCCACTCTCTGGAGGAGTTTTGTCCTCTGTGGTTAATCTGAAAGAGTTTTTGGCTCTCTTTGGAGTTGATGTTTCCAGGAGCACCTTGCACCGACCTTGGGGCTCATCCTTTGTTAGCGAGTGTTTTACATCAACACGTGCATTCTACTTCTGCTCTTGGGTGACAAGACAATTTCAAGAAAAAAAAAAATCTCCAGGCAGTGCAGAAAACCACAGTGATACCTGGCACATGGACCGACAGTCACTCTGCAAGGCTGAACAGTCTGAAGGGAGAAGTGGAGATTTCCTGGGAGGCAGTTGCTTCAGGTCTCAGTTCTAGAACTTTCTGGTATTTTTCCAACACCGTGTATTTGGGAAGGTCTGAGTTTCACAAGTCTCCTGCCAACTGGTAGCATTGAGGAGCTCTCTAATGTAAGGAACAGCCAGCCAAGCACATACAGCCGCATGCTCAGTTATCTCTGAGGCAGTGGTGAAGTCGTTGTCAATATCCAGACTACAGACACAAAACTGTGCCAAAATGGTGGAGGGCCTGATGTGTAAACAAAAATGTATATCTAAAATTAGAGTGACCTGGCTGTTACCCATACTTTCATAGTCTAGACAAAATTAAATAGCTTTAGAAACTTGTGCCATAAATGGGAGCCCTGTGGCAAGAGTTTTTGAACCCTTTTCCAGAAATGGGAGTTTCTGAAGGCAAACCTGCAGAAACAAGAAGTAGCAGCCCTTCTGTTTCCCTTTTCTTGAGTTCTCAAGCCTCATGTACGTGGTTTTCTCCACTGTTGCTTCTCTTGCAAGGGAAGCAAAACTAGTAGTTGTGGTTTTAATGTGCCTGTGGACATACTCACTTTGCAAAAAGATTGTTTTCCAGTTGTTGGAAGGAAGTATTAGGTATGTGTTTGTGTTTAGCCAAAGCTCTTCTACTTTGTTTTCAGGCTCTGGAAATAAAGGGGAATGTGTTCCAAATAAAGAAGAGTAGAAGAACCTGCCCGGGGTTACATGGGTTGTATTGCCCATGCTGTAGGGTATGTGGCCTTGTAAATAGGAAGCTGCTCTGAGAATCATTTACTGGGGGTCCTTGTTGATGGCAAGTGGGAAATGAGTCAACAGTATGTCTTGGCAGCCAGGAGGGCCAACCATTTTCCTGGGGTACATCAGGCAAGGCATTGCCAACCAGTCGAGGGAGGTGATTGTCCTGCTCTGCTCTGCACTGGTGCAGCCTCACCTTGAATATTGTGTGCAGTTTGGGGCACCACAATGTAAGAAAGAAAGTAAGTCATTAGAGAGCATCCAAAGGATGCAATGAATATGGTGGAGGGCCCTGAGAGGAAGCCATATGAAGAGTGGCTGAGGTCACTTGGTCTGTTCAGCTTGGAGGAGACTGAGGGGAGACCTCATCTTTGTATACAACTTCCTCATGATGGAAAGTGGAGGGGCAAGCATTGACCTCTCTTTACTCTGGCATCCAGTGACAGGACCCAAGGGAGTGGTCTGAAGTCGTGTCAGGGTAGGTTTAGGAGAGGTATTAGAAAATGGTTCTTCCCCCAGAGGGTGGTTGGGCCCTGGAACAGCTCCCCAGGGCAGTGATCATGGCCCCAAGCCTGACAGAGCTCAAGGAGTGTTTGGACAGTGCTCTCCAGCACAGGGGGTGATTCTTGGGGATGTCCTGTGCAGGGCCAGGAGTTGGACTAGATGATCCTCAAGTGTCTCTTCCAACTCTTGATTATTCTGTGATTCTCTGAGTTAATTACTGGCGTGTGCCAATGGAAGAAGATTTTTAGTTTCTGGTTGCCCATAAGAAATTATCTCCTGTTCTTTCTCTTAAATACATGTTCTGTGCTAGAACAGCATAGAAATCCTAGAAAACCTTGAACATTCTACCTTGCTTGGTAACCTCTGATAGCTTTCTAGGTACGTTTTTGTAGTTTCAGCATTCTCTTGGATCACCAGCTAAGATATTTGAACTTAGACCCACTTGAAGGCACCAGTAATTTGAATTTTAAATCCATCTTGAACTCCTTGCACCCCTAATGAATAGGTGGATGTAGGAATTTTGGGTTGGGTTGTTCTGGGGTTTTTTTCTCCAACCTGTTGGTTTTCTGACCTTCAAGCTCAGTCATAAAAATGTGCAGGTGACCTTAGAAAGTGTCATTAGATGACTTCATGCTGTTAGGGCTGATACATTGCTGTCAGAGCAGTGCCATCATTCATAAGCTACCAGTCACATATATTGTATTAGAAAAAAAGTAGTTAGGTATTGGTAGTATTTGGAATGTACAGGAATGATCTTGATTCGTGCCCTGCTCTGAATGGCCTTCAGTTCGGGCTTGAACTGGAGTCCAGTCAGGTCTTTCTTTGGCATATGTCTCCTTTCCAAAGCTGAGAGATCAGCAGAGCTACAGGTACTGCTTCTTTTCTCTAGTACGGTACCAGAGCAGAACTGCTGTGCCCATAGGAGCAGGAAGAGAGACACTGCCATCCTGTTCTCGTGTCCTGTAGTGCAGTTTAGCCTTTAAAGCAAGATGAGTCCAGCTGAAGGAAATAGGCAGATCCTGTTCCCATCCCTTTGATTTACTCCCCTAAATTACCATTGATTCTTGTCCAAAGCATGCAATGGTACTACAATATTTGGTAGTTTTCTGTGATTCTGAGGGGCTTTAAATCAATATTCTGAAAATTCAGACAGTATGGCTCATTACTTTTTTACAACTCTAATTCTGGAAGAACTTGCAGTACTTGGAGAAAATAGAGTTGTTGATTTACTCTCTCTTCAGCTGCACATTCAGACGGGATAGGCAGGCGGGATTCAGTGATTTCTTTAAGGAAGAGTTAGATGATCCTGATGCATATTTCAGTTTTCTCTTGTGCTATTGTAGCATAGGCTTCACATTCCACCATTCAACTGCAAAAATTATCAGGGAATTATGGAAGGAAAAAAGCTACTGTCTTAAAGGTGCCTATAGAAAGTTGAAAGCAAAAGCTGTGTATTAAAGCTAATAAATATACTTAATAAAGTACTAATTCCTGAGATTTTTATAGGAAAAGTGGTATATAACTAAATATATTACAATGAAAGCCATGAAAATGAGGCTGGAGCAACTTGAGAAGTCTAGAAAGATAATGAAAGCACAGAGCTTACATGAGATGTTGGAGACTGGGAATGTTTTTGCTGCCTGTTTGAATATCTCACTGGAGTGCACCTGAGAATGGGGAGACCTGGGAGCCTAAGTTCTGCTATAGCTGATGGAGGATGGTGTACCAGAATCCCAGAGTCAGATGACTCAAGTCAGAGCTAGTATTCCTTTGGAATCTACTTGTCCAAAGTGTGATAGTAGGAAAGAAATACTGCTTCTTATGGCATTTTTGGGGTGTTATTAAGGTTCAGATCAGTGTGCTGTATTTGCTATTTCTAGTTGTATGAGGATTTACTCTGCCTAACTCTTATTTTGAACTTACTTTTCTATTTGTAGCTGCCTACCTAGGAAGTTTTGTTTATGAGGTTAAGGTCACAAAATAGTAGGGACTCACCACGAAGTACTTGCTTTCTGATTTGATTAGTTAATTCTTTTAGGGTTGTTGGTTGGAGTTGTGATGGAGCATGTGGAGAGTCTAACACCTGAGGAAGGCAGTGTGGTAATGGATGAACTAGAGCACCGTGAGCATGGAGGAAGTACTGGTTAAGTCCGTAGCTGTGCATACTCTAAGCATGCACTTCAGCAAATGTTTGCATGTGAGTGACCCTTTTTGTTTGTTCATAGGTCCTTGATTATTGGACTGTTGAGGTCAGTAGTAGCTATGTCAGCACAGGAATGGGGAATCTGCCTGAGGGGAAAAGGTAAGTGTGGTTTTATTCACTATGGAGTTCAGCTAAGTCTTTTGCCTTGTAGACTCCCTGGTCCTGCATTAATCATAGGTGCTGCTGACCTCACCAGTCCAATTCACATTGGAACAGCTTGGTATGAATGGAAATCCAAAGCTACTTGGGCAATTTCAGGATCTTGAAGATAGGGGTGGGAAAGGCTAAATGTTGTACATAAGCATTCATGATGTTTTAGCCCAGGAAGCAATCACTGACATTTGAGCTAATACTTGGGTCTGATTTTTGTGCTGTCTATAGTCCTTGGGCAGGAGGAGAAATACAGCACAGATTTTTGTAATGATTGACTGGCATGTTCCTGGACGAAATCATTGATGCATATAGCAGAAGTGTGGGCACATGTTGAGTAGAGCATTACACAATGTCATCTTCTCTTTTAGTGAGTGGGAATGTACTTTACTAAATTGTTTGATAGCTTGGACAAGAAGGTACTGTTTATAATAAAATTGGTGTCAGGCACAATAGTTGTTTGCACCTGTGTGCTCTATGCTATTTCCTCTGTGCCTCTTACTGTCCTGCAGGTTTAGGGCTACCCTCCCCTCCTGACCCCAGTCTGCAGTTTTACTAGCTGGAGTAAACAGAATATTATCATGTTCAACAGCCTATGTGCTTCTGAAAAAGCTGTAGTTTCAAGGCATGTTTTTTAGGTCAAGCTCAGTTGTTTTACTTTCTTTAGTGTCTGCTGATGGTGACTTTCTAAGAAGAGAGTGAGTTTGTGTTTTTGCTTTGATTCTGTCTCTCCCCACCTACTCCTTCCCTGGAGTCAAAAGCTGTCTGTAGGGCCTCACCCGGATTCAAGTTAATTGCTTTGCCTGACACCCAAGTACTATCTGGGCTGTTAATCATTATCCTGTTAGATGTGCAGTGTTCCTTTGCACAGAAGGGAGCAGTGCTCTGAGCTTGTAATGCAGGAGTGTGATGAAGGCATTTCCTCATAGCTCAAGGCGTGGGGTGTGGAGCTGCTCTTTCTGCTTCTTTAAACTTATCAAGTGGGAATATATAGTTCTTGGCCCAATCCTTCCTTTTTTGTTAAATTTTTATCAAATAGAGATGTGTGTTTCTTGACTTAGATAATGTGGATTTGTATGTTTTAACACCTGCTCAGGGTAACTAGTTTTCATCTGTGCTGTGACAAGGAGAAAGAGAGAACTTCAAGAGGCCTGATTTGGCACACTCACCAGTTTCAAGCCAGTGTGGTTCCACTGATGTTACAGCAACATTCATTTATTTACCTCATGACCTTGATAAACTTAATTATTAAGGTACGTTACAGGAGATGCAAGTCCGTTCATCAGGCAGTTATAGGTTCATTTAAAATTAAGTCTGTAAGGTAGATATGAGTGTCATACTGAGCTACAACTGGAAAGTGCAACTTTAGGCAGATTTCCTAGAGAGGTTTGTAAGACTTTTAAACTGATATTTGAAGATAACACACATCATATTTCTTTGTAAATGCTTATGCTCAGCTTCTATGATATTCTGCTTACAGCAATGCTGTTTCTTGCTTACAGCAAATGATTCAGCTAGCTGTAGGAAAACATCAAAATGCCCGTGTGCTTGCTTCTCAGTCTCACACAAATACGTTCCCAATGTGGCTGAATCATTCAGAAGCAATGTATGGCTCTTTGTTCGGATTTCTATTTGTCCTACATTATCAGCACTAAAAGATGTGTATCCCTAAAGCAATAATAGGTTGAAAAGTGTTTTGTTTACTCTGTCTCCTTTTCACAGTTGCTCAGAGTGTTCTTTGGTTTGGATTTCTATTTGTCATGCATTATCAGCCACTAAAATACATACATCCCTGAAGGAATAATAGGCCAAGAAGTGTCTGGTCTGATGCATTTCCACCCTTACTCTGTGTGTTGTGTATTCCGCAGATTTGTCCTGTTGCAGGGTCTGTAGCCATAAGTCATGGTAAGTTTTACCAATGCTAATACCAGATTGGGTTGCCTGTTCTAGGACCAGGAACGCTGCAAACTGCAAGCAGTTGTAGCAAGGACACTGTTGCAAGAAAAAAAATACTGTTTCTTGCTGATAAAAGAGCTAGAGACACAAAGCCTTGAAATCATCTTGCCGTAACATGAAGGTTTTTTTGTGTCATGCAGTTTTACAGTCTAAAGCCTGGATTACAACAACAACAATGTTAAAATAAGTTACATACATGCATGTCATTTACTGTACCGCTCTGAAGGCTTTCTAACTAGCAATGCTGCAGTAAGAATGGTGGGACATGAACAGGTTGCCCAGTTCCCTGGAGGTGTTCAGGGCCAGGCTGGATGGGGCTCTGAGTAACCTGTTTTAGTGGACAGTGTCCCTGCCATAGCAGAGGGGTTGGAACTGTGTAATCTTTAAGGTCCCTTCCAACCCAGACTATTCTGTGATTCTGTGAATAAGACAGTGTCTGTTGTACTGTTGAAAGACCTGACTTGTACATGGTGAGTCTTTTGCTAAGTAAACATAAAACCAATCTGCAGTGCTTGGATTTGTCACTTTCTGGCATCTTGGATCTTAAAGTGACTGTGGTTCTTTATGCCTCCATTTTTGTGTTTGTAAGGTGGAACTGATGTTTGCTTGTATTTTCAAAAGATTTTCTTGGACTTACTTAAAACCAAATAGTAATCATTATTTCTATCAGTCATGACCTGTTCAACACTGCAATTTCTGTGAATGGATTTTAGTCTGATTTTCAGTTTCTCAAGTAATTTACCCTGGAGTCAGATCTCTTCTCTTCTCTGTTGCTCCTTGCTGTGTGTTTGGCCTTTAGGTAGGTAATACTGTTGGTGGTACTAGTCAGAGAGAGCTGGCCTCAGAAAAGCCTGCTGTTCAAATCTTACAGAAATGCAGGTAACTTATTTGTTACAAATTGGAATTAGCAGCAGTTACGTAGTTCCTACTTGGCTTTGTATCTGTAGGTAATTCTACTTAACTGGAAGTGCAAACTGTGTGTTGATGGATCCATATATACAAATTGTCACATAATTGTCATTGCACAGAAAAACAAGATTGCCTAAAATCAGTTCCCCTCTAAAAAGCATTTTAAGATGTATCTCGATGGAGTAGTGTGGACTTAAAAAATTGTAATCTGACATGCTCTATCACTAATTATGCTTATTCTTCAGATACTCCCACAAGCCTATTCTGTGCCTTTACAATGCATTGGCACAAGACTTTGCCATTAAATGCTTTTGGTAATTTATACCTAAATTTGAGTTTTCTCATATGGTACATTGAAACACCTTGAGTGCTGTGTTCAGTTTTGGGCTCCTCAGTTTAAAAAGGACATTGAGGTACTGGAGCGAGTCCAGTGAAGGAAATGAGGCTCAGGTCTAGAACACAGGTCATATGAGGAAGGACTGAGGTAATTGTGTTTGTTTAACCTTGAGAAGAGGCTCAGGGGTGACCTCATGGCTCTCTACAGCTACCTGACAGGGGGTTGTAGGGAGTTGGGGTATGGTCTCTCCTGCCATGGCTGCAGGGAGACTAGAGGGAATGGCCATAAACTGAGACAGGGGAGATTCAGATTATATGTTATGAAAAATGTTTTCCCTGTTAGGGAATAGATTGCCCAGGGAGGTTGTGGAGTCACCATCCCTGAAACTGTTTAATAGGTGTCTGGATCTGACGGTGGAGGATATGGTTTAGGGGTTGCAGCAGAGTGACAGGTTAATGGTTGGACCCAATGATCTTAGAGGTCTCCTCTAACCTTCTATGATTCCACAAGACACTACTTGAAGTGTCTGTACATACTAGCAATTAGAAAGTCCTTTTAAACTGAGAAAGGAGAGCAATATACACTCAGAGTGAGTGGATGGATTGTGGATGTGAACCTGACAGTATTTGAAAAGTGGATTGTGCTGCACCTGAAGACAACGAGCAATAGGCAGTTAAATTGCTGAAAGCACACGCTGCACTGGAAGCACAGTCCCTGGGAAGTTTTTCTAGGTGTTGTATTACTGTGGTAGGTAATGAGCATTAAGGAAGGGGATTTCTTATTAAGATCATCTTTGGTGGCAGGAAGGGTAGTGTTCTGATAGAACAGGAGCTTCTTCCCAACCTTATCTGCATATAAACCTGCCACCAACATGTGTGCTTTGCAATGGATTGTCAAATTTTATGGGGAAAATACTGTGGTTTTAATATTTTCTTACTGCATACAAGTATGATGATACTAACTGGGCAGGTAGGAGTGGGTAGTGAGTAATTCAGCGAACCAGTCACCTGTGAGCTGTTCTGTGCTTTGTTGCCAGTTCCTTGTGCTTTATTAGAAGCTATCACAACTGGTTTCTTTCCTACTCACAGTTACTCTATTTGTGCTCAGTTTAATAATTCTCCTCTAATGGGTAATTAATTCTGCCTTCTGATGCTGCTCTCCTGCAGTATTGTCAGCAGTCCCTACCTTTTGCTTTGGGAAATAAGAGGAAGTAGACCAGAGTTGTTTTAAAAATGTAAATAAAAGTAATTATTTTTACTTTGGAGTGAAAATTCAATTATATGCAGCTAGATTTTACTGTAATTGATGTTTCAATTAATTCTTGCTTTATGAAAACTTAATTAAAAGATGTGGTGAAATGTGACCAGATTATAGGGAAAATCAAGATGGGAGACAGTCATTACTTCATAGGGTGTCTTTGAAAAGAGTCCTGTGAGGATTTGGAGCTCCCTTCCTGCTCTGGTGTTCGGATTTTCAGTTATCCTCAGATATGGAAATTTCTTTATAACTTTTTCTCTGTGAAAGTAGGTGAATGCTGTAACTGCAGAACTTGCAAAAGTTTGTATTTCAGAGAAATCCTGGATTTAGTTTTTGTCTCAGTGGTAGCTTGGGCATGAATCTTTTCACTTAAAACTTGAACCTTACATGAGAATGTCTTGTCACTTGGGAGGAGAACGTGGCTTCATTTTTAACGGTGAGCCTTTCAGTTTTCAGGATGGAATCCACTTCTTAGTGGGAACAGATAAGACGGAATTAAATAAAATTAACAGGGTACTCTAGTAGCTGTGCCTCAAATGAAAAAAAGCTGGGGCACTTTGAGGCTGGGGAACAGCAAACTGCAGCAGTGAAGTATTTAATTTCCCTGTTAGTCATCTTACAGCTTACACTGATTTATTGCTACTTGTGTAGTAGCAAATCACAGGAAAAGCAGATTTTATCTTAACAAGGTTATTTACTGCATCTGTGTTAATTGGAATGGGACTATCAACTCCTAATTTCTCTTAAAATTTCTTGGTTTTGCTATTGCCTTACTGGATAGGGGCAACGCAGAGACTGCCGGATAAGAGGATCAGTGCAATTCTCTGAGTTACAGAAGGGCATTTTAGATACCCATCTTTATTTCCTTTTAATCTTTAGGTTGTCTAGAGTTACCAGGGTCTTGTATCAATTAACGAGATCTACTGAGAACATCACATTGTTTGTTCAGCTTTCACTGTAGGCTGACCTGGAGCACTGCCTGAATTCTCCCCTGGTCACGTGCCTGGAGGATGAAAATAGGACAGGAAAGAGCCACTCTGCAGGGGAACCTCAGGAGCTGTGCTCTGATCTGCAGTTTTTGCACCTGTTTGCTCTGAGTATGGACATCTACAGAGTAAATGCTGGAGTAAAGCAACCCTGTTACCAGAATTACTTCTGCTGTTTGGAAGGTGACTGTCCATTACAGTGCATCTGAAGGACCACAAGTTGTCAAAAGCTGAAAGTCATGAGAGCAATACTTTCCAAGAAGCTCTTTGGCAGTCCATTTCCCTGACAAAATTTAGCAGTAATTTCTTCTCACCTGCAGCATCTACCCACTCCTGGTTGCTCAGCCTTTTATCCCTCAGATGTTGGTAATGGAGTTGATCTGTTTGTTTTTTTCATTTCACACTTGACACTACTGTCTTGGTTTTTTTCCTGCAGATGCAGCAGCCTCATTCTTCACTTGTAATGTCTCCTTTTTGTCAGTATAAACCACTGATAGAAGTAAATACACACCAAAATAGTTTAAAGTAACCTTATATCCCTTGACAGCTTGAGATTGCACCATGAGTCCTGCAGTTGTGGTAGTCTAGACACTAGTCACAAGTAATTCCTATGTGTAAACCTTTGTGACCTGAAGGAGTTCAGAATTGGCTTATCCCTATGCTAGGGGCAATCTAATGCAAGATCCTTGTGCTCTCTCTGAGTCTTAATCACTCTACTTGAGAGATCTTTACCTGGGATTCCTCCATACGATGTTCACCCATTACAGTTGCATTGCACCGGCACTGAGCAGCTGTTACTGGATTAGTAACAGGGAAACTCCAGATCATGGGGAGAAGGTGCGTGGAAGCTAGACATTAAGCTGAGCTCCTTCTCATGGAGCAAAGAAGTGTGCAGCACTGGTTGACTTAATCCATCTGCACTGGGAACACCCGTACTCCTCCTAGCATGCAAAATGTGTGTGTCGCAGGAGGTATCTTGAGGAAGAAGTACTATACTGGTTACTATCACCACCCCCAACCTTCAATGCTGCAAATACTTTCCCATATGGTAAAAAGATGTGTTTTATTATCTCTACATGGATCACTTGTGTTTGTAGACACAAGCTTGTTTGTGTGTGAAACAGCTGGTATAGAAGGAAACTGAGCAATCACTGTGACTTGTATATTTTCATTATAGTGGTAGTTACATTACTGTCATGAATGCTACTTGTATTTTAAAGATATAATTGAAAGTTACTTTTTAAAAAATGGGTTGTAGACCTTAAAAAACTTAGAAAGCATTTGTTTATTTTTTAGAGCAATAGTTACAAAACCATATAACTGTTACCTGTCTTCCCATGAATCATGCTGTTTCTTGCACAAGTGGATAAATAAACGTGGTAAGTCATATAAAAATATAGCTCTCTGCGTGGATGGTTGCAGTGTATTTACTCATGGCAAGCACAAAATTGCTGGGTATATAAACTAGAGACAGTATTTTTATGAATGGCTTTCATGAATAGTGAATGAACTCATTCAGTATTACTCGTAGTTCTTCTCTGTAATACTAAATTTGCGAAGAGATTAGTCCCTTTCTCATTATTTTTATTTTTTTAAATTAATGTCATAGGATAGGTAAGAAAATCCATTCTTCTGCTCATCTTCATCTGAAGCTGCATATTTGGAGTCAGTTGCTGGACTTTTGGTTTACTCATTGAAACCTAAAGCAGTTTACAGACATGTTAACTGGTTCAACTGTTTTAATAGTTGCACATGTAGAAAGAAGCACAGTTAAAACCAAGGTATGTCTTAGATGAAGAGGTCTTTTGAGTATAAGTTGAAAGCATGCTTTTAGCTGAAGCTGTAGTTCAACTTCTAATTCTTGTTCATGTTTGTGTAGATATCACTTCTCTTAGAATTATCATAAGTTGGGTAAAGCATCAGTGTACTAGAACTAGCAAAGAAAAAATGGCTTGTAAGCAAAAGTGTAATGTTAGAAAGGAACATTCATTTTATGTGTAGCTTTCAAATCACTGCCCTTGTCCTCTGAAAAGAAAATTTATCTACACAGAAAATATTTGCTAATCCTTGAAGCATGCAACTGTTGTTCTGGGATTTTTGATGTGGGAGTGTTGGCTTTTTTTAACCATAAAAAGATTGTGTGGTGGTCATGGTGCTGGCTTTCTGGCTTATAGGAATTGTTATGCAGATGTGTCCTGACAAATCTTTCTGGGTCATTATAAAACCATACTTCCTTGCTGGAAGTTGTTTGCTTGGCTGAATCATCAGAAAGAGCTGTATTGCCACTCCTCGGCCGCTCAGTTAGTCCTCGTCGTGATCTTGTGCCTTAGCACAAGTTTACACCAGCCACAGCAAATGGGGTAGCTGAGATGTGGATACACATCTTAATCTCCTGCCTTGCTGGATGAGGAGGAGCCAGTGGATGGGGAATCAACTCCTTGTATTTGGCTGGGGCTGCCTCAGGACTTGGCCACATTCAACTTTTTGATTGCCCAAGGAGGTGATGAAGTCACCAGTCCTGGAAGTGTTTAAGAGGCCTGTGGTTCTGATGCTGGAGGATATGGTGTAGGGGTTCCTACACATCTTAATCTCCTGCCTTGCTGGATGAGGAGGAGCCAGTGGATGGGGAATCAACTCCTTGTATTTGGCTGGGGCTGCCTCAGGACTTGGCCACATTCAACTTTTTGATTGCCCAAGGAGGTGATGAAGTCACCAGTCCTGGAAGTGTTTAAGAGGCCTGTGGTTCTGATGCTGGAGGATATGGTGTAGGGGTTCCAGAAGAGTGAAGTGAGAAAAGAGTGAGAGGTTAATGGTTGGACTGGATGATCTTAGAGGTCTCCTCCCACCTTGGTGATTCTATGATTCTAACTATAATTTTTTCCTAGGTGCAAGTGAGCACCATGTACAGTGCACAGTCTGCATGTACTAAAGAATGTCTACAGCAAAGCAGTGCTTATCTCAATTACTATTTATTTAAACTAATAGCTTCACTCTTAAAGTAGCTTAAGGCGTGCTTGACTTATGTGTTTGTGCAAGCTGTCATAAAGAAAATTGCTATGTTGTATTTATAAGATTCAAACAAAAGAAAAAAATGCTCTTATTTTCTGAAGTGAGAGGTTTTTGCAGAGTAAAAATGAAGGTTGGGTTGTATAGTATCGACATCTAGGCTGTTTCACTTTCGCAATGAAAGATTTGCATCTTGTAAGTTTACAGTTTTGCACATAGTTCATGATTATAATTAATTCAGATGGAGCAAATTAGGACTTTTTACTGCTTGCTATTCGTAGGTTTTACTCACTTTTAGGGCTGATTGTTAATCTTGTATTGTTATAATGATTAAAAAATGCATTTCTTCACAATTTGTGTACCTTTCTGAAGGGGGATCTGCAACTATGAACTTCAGGCACAGTGGGGTACTCAGGAACTAGGACGGCTGAGTGGAGAGACATCTGGCTGGGTGTTTTACAACCTGGATTGGTAGGAACATTAATTCCTAGCATAAAAGAAGCTAGGCTATAAAGAAATACACTAGCCATAAAGAAAGCCTGTACATGGTTCTTGTCTATCCTTCCTCAAGTGTCATGGCTCACTTACTTTTTCCCGTTTCATAACCCACAGTTTCCAGATTAAAAAGATGCCTTGACTTACAGAATTTCAGTGTAGGAAAGTAAGTACTGTGATAAAGTCACTCCTTGATTACACTTTGTTGAATATTTATGTCTCTCTGCTATGATATGTGATTGCCTTAGGCTGTTGTTTGGTGATACAGTCCTGGAGATGCCAGAGAAAGACCTTAGCAGTTTAATTATACAGAAATTGTATTCTGTGTTGGTATGTTCTTTTTTTTTTTTTATGAGCTGGGTGTACTTCTGTATCTTTTGATCAAGGGGGAGCTTGAAACTTGAAATTACTCTTGTGTAAGGCTAATGCTATCTTTTTGGGGCATTGCATTTACTATATGACTGTTGTGATTGTTTCTAGTGGACACAATTTGAGGTTTTCTTAAGTGAACAAGGATTTTGTGGGTTTGAGCCTTACTAATAACGCAGAACAGTGAAAAATTTTTCTCTTGGTCAACAGAAAGAATTACTGATCCAGGCTCATTAAGATATGATTGTTCTGTAAGTCTGAAACAATATCAACTAGTGGCGAGTTTAATTTAAGTTTCTTCAGATTGTTTTGGTCCTTGACTCCTTCACAGTTGGCTGTCATATTGTGGCATAGGGTTTTGGTACTAATGACAATATTAGGTACGCAAGTTTGGTCTAGTGTCTATCTAGGGGCATAAAGGTCTACAATTCCTTAGTGTGTTAGATGTTCAACAGTACAGGTTCTTAACTATGATGAACCAGCTCTCTATGATTCAATATATTAGTGTTAAAATAAAATACCAGACTTAACTGAAGTCTGCTGATGTTGGACCCCTATTCTAGAAGAGATGCACCTAAACCGGTCCATTACTGTGATTTATATTCTCACAAAGCAACATGGTTTTAGTGCTAGTGGTTTGTCCCACTGCCCTTAGCTGTGCTACTGCTAAGAAATGGACTTCCAGTAGTCTGACGTAGGGATGAGATTAAATGGGAACGTGTGCTGCCAGTCATCCTTGGAAGAACATTGAGCAGCCAATTATAAACTGCTGGTAATGCCTTTACTCAATATGTGCAGTGGGTGGGAAGCCTATATAGTAGAGGGACTTGAGCTTTCCATGATGTTCACACTTGAATAGAAACTGTTCCAATGAAGATTTTAGCTTTATCTGCTAGGGGAGTGGTTTTTCTCAAGTATTTCCTATTAACATGTTTAATAAGGCACTCTAATATTCCCTTAGGTTGTTTGTCATTAGTGAAAGCTGAAGTGTTAACAGTAGCAGCAGAAAAGGATTCTATGAGACTGTCAGAAGGCTTAATTTCCGTTTAGGTTGAGCAGTATAATAGTAATATATCGTGCAGTTGTCTGGAGAATAGAGGTGGCTGATTGCTGGCAACTCCTGTATGCATATTTGTGAAAGCTAATGGTCTTTTAAAATAAGTGTCCTTTGCAGTTAAAATGCATCCATTTTAAAGAATATACAGTCATTGTAGAACTTGTTGATGCTTTCAGGAAGTTAACCAGTGTGTTGCTCTTATCCTCCTGAGTGTTACTACTCAGATGTGAGCAATGTTCTAAAATTATCCGTTGGCAAGAAAGCTGTCAGAGTACAGTCAGAATCTGAAAGTATAATTTTGTGGGATTGCAACTGAAAGAAAATACTTGATGAAAGTCTCTGTCTGTATATTACAGAATTCTGGGGCCAGTAGTGTTTCAGGGCACTAAATTTAGGTTGCATGTCCAGTATCCATGATGTAACAACTTTATCAGATTTCCTGTAAAGTTGCTGGAAGAAAGTACTAGCTTGGTGTTCAGCTGGAGCTTGACAAGTTTCTCCCTGTAACCTTTGGAATTTGCTCTTTAATTACACTCCCCCCTCACCCCCGCAAGAAACTCATGAAAGCACCACCAAATCTTGAATTCCTATTCAAACTTCCGTAGCATAGCAACCTCTGCTATTATCTAATTCCTGATTCTCTTTGCCGTAAACTTGCTTCCTCATCAGATTGCCTCCACAAATCCTCCATCTGTGGAATCACTTGCTAAAGCTGCTTGGAATCCTTACAAGTAGAACAAACCACTATGGGATGCTTCTTAATTAAGTGAACTTTCAAGTTGGTTGTATTAAAGTTTAACATTTTAATGAAAACTTGCTCTTAAAGTACATTCTAAGTTATATGAAATACCTTGGTTAAGTACCTCAGTACAGCTTTATGTGTAGGTGATGGATGCCTCATCCCATGTGTATCCTGAAAGGAAATGTTTTAGTAATTTCTGTTTCTGCCTGTTCATTTGGAACTCCTAACAATACAAGTTCATGTAATGAGCTGTGTTCTTTGTTGTTAATAGAAATTAATGGCTCAGTTGCTGTACTCTGAGGTAGGATCAGGGATAGTTGGGTTTTTTTCTGTGTGATTATTTCGCATCCTAGTTTTAGTTTCCAACTGGACAGTCTGGAGTCCGATGGGAGTTCAGGCCATGCCATTATCATGCTTAGTCCTGCCTCCGGGCCAGTATAGGCTTTTGCTCTCATTGTGGACTGTTTAAGGGAGCTGAGTGGTACAAACCCCTTAGTGGGCAGGTGGATATCCTTTAAGTGGTTGTATTCCCTGGTTTACCTGATGTTGATGCAAAGGATCAGCATGAGCTGGACAGAAGGCAGGACAGAATCATGGTGCAAAGAGGCACCAGCTTCTGGGTGTGCCTCCTTAGCACTTCTAATTAACCATAAGTCCCCTTTATCCCTAAGCCTGGAAGGCTAATTGAGTTGCATGAGGTTGTTTTTTTTAAAGTTGCCCAGTTCTTGTCACCTGTCTCTTGTGTTTAAGAATCTCCTGGATAGTAATCTAAACAGCAACAACAAAAATTTTTCAGGAATCCTTCCCTACGTTTTGCTGCTTCTGACGCTGGCTGTTGGCTGACACCAGTGAAGTGATTGATGTTTACATCCCTACTGTATTATGCTAGGAGAGAAAATGCATCTCATTCAATATCCTGTCTCCAGCTTTTGTTGCTCATCTGTTGTTTTTATGATGCACTTTCCCTCCTATCTGCCAGCAGCATTACTGGAGCCATAGTGGAGATCCTGATCTGCACAGGGTACATTTATATCCATCTGATCTTGCAAAAACAGTCTTAAACATTATTCCATCTCCCCAGCATTTATTCCCAAATGCTTTTTATAAACTTAGTCCTTGTGTTTTGTTACCTTAATCTCATTTCTTAAAAGATAATTGTCATAGGAGTTCTCCTTGATTGACATTTTTATCTCTCCTGTCAGTAGGTCTGTTGACTTAATTCCTGAACTTATTAATGAATTCTTTATGATGTTTACACGTTCGTAGTGGAAATACCTTCCTGGGTGGTAATATGATTCTAAGATGTCTTTTCACACGTGTTATATTGATTATCTTAAAATTGAGCTGTGTACTGTCTTGCCTCCGCTTTCCAATGGCAAGTGTGCGGATTATAGTAGGAGCCCTACTAATTAGTCTCATAAATGATTCTAGGAGTGAAAAAACCTTTAATATGATGATTTCAGCCGGTGTACTGTCTTGCCTCTGCTTTCCAATGGCAAGTGTGCAGATTATAGTAGGAGCCCTACTAATTAGTCTCATAAATGATTCTAGGAGTGAAAAAACCTTTAATATGATGATTTCAGCCCATTGTGTCATCTGATGCTTCCTGTATAATAATTACATGCATCTTGTGGTCTAAATTTAAGGAACCTTCTATTATGTGTTTTCTAAGCTGTAGCCTCTAATGAGGACAGAAAGTTCATGCCTTGGTTACTCAAGTGGATAAAGTTGTCTCGGATTTCTTAGGTGTGGTGCACAATGTAGAGCTTGAACCTTCTCTGACAGATTTCCAGTTAATTGTTTTCATTTTCTTTTTGTCCTGTCTTGTCACTTATGAGCTTTATTAGTTAGGTAGCAATATACTTTCCGGCAGCAAGAATCTTTTATTTGGTGCAAGCAGTTTAACAACAAAAGCCTATTAGAAAATGTCATCTAAGTGTAAATGAAAGCATTCTCATATGAAAGATTAAGGAAAGATTCCATTGCAGTTCTTTGTTTTGCTATGGAAGCTGTTCTTTTTTTTCAATTTTTTCATATTTAGCTATTAAAATAATCATGTAAGAAATGCTGGTTATGTATTTTAGAGATTTTTCTATTTGATTAACATTTATTGCTTTGCTTCCGAATATGCTTTTTCACAAGAACTCACTCTCCTATGTTCTAGTGTGTCTTAAATTGAAACTAGAGGAGGAAAACTGATGCATTCTAAGGCAACTGAAAGCAAATCAGTAATGTAAATAGCACTATAGAACCTAAAACATTTTCTTGAAGTGATATGATTTTTTCCCTTACTTTGATCTGTTTCAGAATAGCCATTTTTACTCCCAGTGTTTTAGTTCGGTTTTTTTTGTTTGTTTGTTTTTTTAATAAAGAACTTTGGTTTCATGTGTGAATGCTGCTGGATGGCTGGCAGATAAAGTGGGGAAACTTTCCTAATTGCCTCCTTCCGTTTCCTGAACTCTCCTGCTACACTCTGTTTCAGACTCAGAGTAGCATATGTTTTGATATCTCTGGTAAATGAAAATGCACAGCAAATGTGTCTTTTGAAAGGAGGTGTTTGTTTGGATGTTCTGAACCTATAGCTTTTGGGACACATAGCAGAGGAAGGAAGGTCTGAGTACAAATTCAGAAAGGCTGTTTTAGGGAGCAACATTGTGAAAAGTCTCAGGGTGAGAAAACTGGCATGAAAGTCACAGATGTACAGAGTCAGTTTGGCTGGAGAGCTGCATGTGAGGGTCAAGACCTAGCTGAGCATGGTCTTGGGCAACCTGCTTTAGCTGACCCTGCTTGAATGGTGGGTGGACTAGATCATCTCCAGATGTTTCTATCAATCTAAACAATTCTGTGTGATTTTGAACTAATGCTGTAACTCTCTAGGTTTGCCTAAGAAATCTTGATATTGTTCATTTCAGGTTTGATAACAGATAATTTGAAGTATTGTGTTAATGCCAGCTGAATAGGTGGTACCATTGGCTAGCTTGTGACAGGACTGTTGAGGTGCTTCCCCTTTCTCTGCTAGTTCCTGTAGTCATTAACTCTGTGAAAAGAATGCAGCACAAACAGTAAATCTGTTGTCATGGTGCCTCTTGTTCAAGACCATTTACAAACACATGTTAATTTTCACAATACCCTTATGTTATGCCAACAGGCTTTAGTTTCACCTGGAAGTGGCAAGTGTTGTGTTAGCCAGGGCTACCAGTGTTTCTAGGGGTGTCTCTGGGCTGGTGATCTGTGCTGAATGTTAGTGATCGCTGTTGGTCTGGTTTGCAGTGTGGCTCTGCTTTTTGGATGCCTCAGAAGCAATTTGGCTGGCATGTTTTGAACAAGATTTCTCTGCAGGTCCTGTGTAAAATCAGTCTTCATTAAGAATTGAATGGGGAAGGAAAATTAGGTTTTTTTCCAGAGCATATATTGGTTTTGATTGTGCACATATTTCTAGGTTTAGAAAACATGTCATATGAGGAAGGGCTGGGGGAATTGGGTTTGCTTAGCCTTGAGTAGAGGCTCAGGGGTGACCTCATGGCTATCTACAACTACCTGTCTGGGGGTTGTAGAGAGGTGGGGGTTGGTCTCTCCTGCCATGGCTGCAGGGAGAGGACTAGAGGGAATGCCTTGAGCTGAGACCGGGGAGAGTCAGATTAGATACTGGGAAAAGTATTTTCCCTGTTAGGGTGTTCAGGCACTGGAATAGATTGCCCAGGGAGATGGAGTCACCATCCCTGGAACTGTTGAACAGGCATCTGGATCTGATGCTGGGGGGTATAGTTTAGGGGTTCCAGCAGAGTTGGACTCTGATCTTGGAGGTTTCCTCCAACCTTTGTGATTCTATGATTCTATCTGTTTTCCAGTAAAAAGCACATATGGATATTGCTGTCTTTGCATCTCAAATTAGCTTTACTAGATAATAGATTACCTATGTCAGAGTTATCCTTCTTGAGACTGTATCTTAAGATGTATGGGAAGATGGCCATGCTGCAGTGGGGGAACGAGCATGGGCATGTGGAGTGCCCAAGGCACTAGGGTGGCAGGGGGAGCAGGAAGGCCCTGCCTCCCTGGGCCAGGGCTCCCAGGGCTATAGGGCCCTTCCCCTTTGCCCCAGTGGCAGCCACTGCCTCATAGAGGTCCTCGGTGGCTTTTGTTTGCAGCAGGCAGACATGCTTCCGTGCTTTCCCATAAAGGCTTTTCCCTTAGATGTGCTCTGTCTCCAGTGCTTTAATTGTTATTAGTTCAACTACTGACATGAAAGGGTTGAGAGAAATGTCCCTAATGGTGGACTGCATTTGAGAATTTGCCTCTCTGTCGAAGGACCTTTTGAATGCTTCTTTCTGTGGTGCTTTCTGGTTGACTTTGAAAAATGGTTGAATAAATTTTTAATGCTTTTTTTTCCCTGACATTTTTATGTGGGTTTTTTATTCTGTGTGGGTTGCTCAGTCAATGGGAGGAGGAGGTGTTGGTGTGTCCTGGGAGGCTCTGCTGGGAACTGGGTTATCATGCTGAGAGGCTGCTGTGAGTGTTTACCTATTGCAACAAAGGATCTTCTGATGCCATTTTATTATTAAACAATCTATATTCCTTGCTTGAGCCTCCGGAGGCTCCCAGCAGTTCTGTCAGGCTAACCGTGTTGCTAGAGATGATTTTGTGCTTTTAGTTTGGTGACTCAGCTAGACAGTGGGTGCTGGCCAAAACCTCTGCCATTCTCTGATGAGGCCCTTCTACTGTGACATGAGCCAGGAATTGTAGCTGTGCTTCAGAAGTCATATGCATGCCTTTAGGTGACCCCATTTCTTGCTGGGGCTGTCAGTGTGGAGCTGCCCCAGGCTGGAAGATGTGGTGTCTCTGATGGTGCTTGGCTGCGCTCACTCTGCTCAGCTTTTATCTCAGCTGACTTGAGTTGAAGTGTGTTTTTGGGTGTGTGCTACCAATGTACTTCCAGTTTTAACTACAAAAGAAATTGCTGTTGGTTGTCACTGTTGGTTCTTTTAAGGAAATAGGGATATAAATTTCCTTTAAATGAGAGCACAGCTTTGTTGGTGGATTTGGACCACCAAAGCATGTGCTGTACCCAACTCTGTTCTTTATATGTAGTTGAACTCTGTTTTTGGTTGGTGTGTTTGTGTGCATATTGCTCCTGTGTATATTCCTCACAGGCTTTTCTGTCTTTCGCACAAATAGCATATTTAGAGCCTTGCGTAATTCACCAAAAGTACTACCAGTGTAAGAGTCAAAAGCAGCTGTGGTTTGCTTCCTTTTGGTGGTAAGGTTTTTAGGATCGTGTCATAGAGTCATAAAATGGCTTGGATTGGAGGGAACCTGAAAGATCATCTAGTTCCAACCCCCTGCCATGGGCATGAATGCCACGCACTGAATCAGATTTCTCAGGGCCCCATGCAACCTGGCCTTGAAATAGCACATGAAGTACTTTTAAACCAAGTTTAAAAACAATCAAGGAAGTTGAGAAACAATTTATTCTGTGTAACAATAATGAAATCATTCAATAATAATAATGAGAATAATAATGATTGGCCTTGTTTTTGGGCTTGTTTTGGGTGGTGGAAACCATGCTAAAGTTCTGTTTAAATAGACTTCTGTGAAAACCTGATATCTTCAGTTAGTCACTTTGACTTCTGTGTGCTTACTTGGATCGTATCATCTTTTTCTTTCAAAACTATAAATATATTTATCTTTTTATTTAATATCAGTCTACATGCAGTGCAAATTGAAGAGAGTTATTCCTTGTATCATTACATCAAACACTGAACGTTCAGTACAGCCCCTAGCAACCATTTGCTCTGGGTGTGCTTCTAGAGTTCATTAGTTGCATTTTTGTTCTTCCTTTGAAACTTGGATATCAAATTTATCTAGCTTGTTCCATTTAAATGTGTGCTGGTTTTGGCTGGGATAGAGTTAATTTTGTAAACACAGAGTTGTGAGTTTAAATCCAAAACATAGTCCATACTGTCTGCTATGAAGAAAGTTAACTCTATCTCAGCCAAAACCAGCACATTCTTCACCCCTTATTCCATTCATGTGCACTGTACTCTCATTATCCACCAATCCTCTTCCCATCCTTTGATTTAATGCACTGATATCATTCCCATAGTCTATGGATCACTCCTGTGAAATGTCTGTAAAATGTCCATAAATGTCCATTGAGTTCCTTTAGTCCGTGACTTTGGGCTCCGTCTGATGTGGTGGTGACTCAGGGCAGGAGAGGTGATGTGTTGTGTGAAATTACTGGGCACCAAAGCCAGCTCAGGTCAGGTCACTGCTTGTCATGCCCTGCCATGGTTTAACCCTGACCAGCAACTCTGCCCTGCACAGCCCCTTGCTCACTCCGCCACCAGTGGAATGGGGGAGGGAACTGGAAGGGTAGAAGCAAGGAAATTTGTGGGTTGTGATGAAGATGGTTTAATAGGGAAAGCAGAAGCTGTGCACACAAGCCAAGCTAAACAAGGAATTCATTCACCAGTTCCCATGGGCAGGCAGGTGTTCTGCCATCCCCAGGAATGAAGGGCTCCAGCCCATGTAACAGTTGCTGGGGAAGACAGAATACTGTATCTCCAAATGTCCTTCCCTCCTCCTTCTTCCCCCAGGTTTATGTGCTAAGCATGATGTTATGTGGTGTGGAACATCCCTTGGGTCAGTTGGGGTCAGCTGTGTCCTCTCCCAATTCCTTGTATACCTCCTTGGTGGTGGTGTGGGCTGAATGGCAGAAGAGTCCTGGACTCTGCGTCAGCACTGCTCAGCAAAACAAAAATGTCCCCGAATCATCAACATTGTTTTCAGCACAAGTCCAAACCATAGTCCCATAACAGCTACTGTGAAGAAAATTAACTCTACCCCAGCCAAAACCAGCATGAAATGGTATTTCATAATTGAAAAGGGATGTAATATCTCTTTCAACTTTATAACTAGCTGAATTTATTCTTGTAGGTGTAGCATCTATGACTGTGCCGGTATACATCGCAGAAGTTGCTCCACCGCACTTAAGAGGCAGATTAGTCACCATTAACACTCTGTTCATCACTGGAGGGCAGTTCTTTGCCAGCGTCATTGATGGAATCTTCAGCTACCTCGCGAAGGATGGATGGAGGTTTGTGAGTCTTCCTCACTAAAAGCAAAACTGGGATAGTTGTGGTTTGTTTGACAGCTATTATAACTCCTGTTAGTGAAACAGAGTTTGCATATAAAGCTGTAAAACTGTACTGAAATTGAACTTTACAAATTAAATCTTGCCAAAATATATCCATTCTGCTTTCACTTAAGCTTAATATTCACTGGATGTGTCGGTTCTTTGACTTTACTAAACTTTAAAATTGAAGAGCAATAAATATGCGTCACAAGCTTGAATGATTGTCATGATATTTATGGAAGTAGCTTGCCTTTTGCATTTAGAGTAATTACATGCTGATTTTTCAAAAGGCAGTTTTCCAGTAAGTATGATGCTGCATGTGCAAGATAGAGGTGTATTTCAAATATTCTTAATCTGAGCAGCAATAGTCTTCTCTGCACGTTCAGAGGACAGCAACGAGACTGGTGAAGGGACTCGAGCACAGGTGCTATGAGGAGAGGCTGAGGGAGCTGGGGATGTTTAGCCTGGACAAGAGGAGGCTCGGGGAGACCATATCACCCTCTACAACTCCCTGAAAGGAGGTTGTAGTCAGGTGGGGGTTGGTCTCTTCTCCCAGGCAACCAGCAGTAGGACAAGAGGGCACAGACTCAAGCTCTGCCAGGGGAGGTTTAGGTTGGATATTAGGAAGAGGTTTTTTTACGGAGTAATCAGGCGCTGGAATGGGCTGCCCAGGGAGGTGATGGATTCACCATCCCTGGAGGTTTTCAAGCTGAGACTGGATATGGCACTGAGTGCCATTATCTAGTAACCATGGTAGGGTTGGACTTGATGATCCTTGAGGTCTTTTTCCAACCTAGTTGATTCTATGATTCTAATCAGAATTGTAGTGAAGGATATTGTAGCATAACTTTGTAGTTAAAAGTTTAGGTTGTAGAATAATACGAATCTCTTTTACTCTACGGGTATTACATTCTTCCTGTAGACATGGCTGTTTCTGGACTGCGGTCTTCTACCTACTCTCTTTGTAGTGGTGTGTCATTTGAGAGAGATGAGAAATTTCAGCGGCTCAGTATTTTGCCTGCAGTGCTGACTTGTATAAAATAATGAACAGGAATGTGTGGGAGGAATAACTTACACTATACATTCCAAGTTTTAGAAACTTATGCTTAGTTATATATGCTTTTCTCTTGAAACACTCTTGGGAAAGGGATGGCTGTTGTTGTCAGGCCTTTGATTTCTGTTGCTGCAGCCTGGAATCCTTTTACTATTTGAGCATTCTAATTTGAGGGATCCTCCCCCCACCCCAAAAACTTGCAACATAATATATTTATGTTCCCTGGCTTCTAATGAAGCTGAGTAGGGACTTCTAGGGGTGCTCATGTTTGAGGTTTGAGTTAGAAACAGTCAGATTTGGACCAGGTGCACAGAAGAAGCTGGAAGCTGATCTCCCTATAGTATGTAAATAAATATGCATTAGAACAAAACGTTAATGTTTTCTTAATAAATCTATGGTTTAATTTGTCTATGACCAAAAGTTAAAGAAGTGTGAGGTTTTTGCTTTTTTTCATGTGATTGCTTCCTTTGCCTCTTTTGTAAAAAGATACCCCATTTTGACCTTAAGAAAAAGTCACTTATACTAATTTTGTTTAATTTTAATTGAATTATAAGTTTTAGCTCTGTTTTGTGTATTCTGGATACTTTAGCTCAAATGAAAATACAATTTTGCACACACAAGTTACTGTCTTTTGATATGCTACTTTGTAAATTAAACTGGAAGTTTGGGTGAAAGGCAACAGTCACTGTCAGATGCAGATTACATCTTTTTGGAAAGCACTGAGGTTGGACATATCACTATACCTTAAGGAGGAATGAGGTCCCCATCCATGGAAATGCTGCACAAATGTTCTGAGAACTTATGCATTGTTATAACTTATTCTTCTCTTTGGAAGGAAAAAAACCCTACTCTGCTATACTTCTGGCCGTTATCCTGTCTGAACTGAGAAAATGAAACATAAAATCTAGAACCTGTGGATTGAGGAAGCGTAGGAGGTTGGGTGTTTAATCAGAGAAGTGGGAGGTGCTGACTTTTGAAAATCTCCCATGATGGACATTTTCATTTTGCAAGACGACTTGTTCGGATATTGTCACTCTTAATGTGAAGAATTGTCTTCCCTCATCTTCGATCTAAGTTTTCCTTGTCACGACTTGTGACTATTGACTCTTGTCCTTTCACTGGGTATATCTGAGAGTCTGTCTGTGTCTTCTCTATGGGCTCCTTTTCAGTTTTGAAAGATGCAATTAGATCTCCTCTTGATCATTTTGTTTTTGGGCAGCATGAACACAGTTCTCTCAGCCTCTTTGGGTTTTTATGTCATATGCTCCAGTTGTGCAAATGTCTTAGCAATCCATTGGTTTTCCTGGTTTGTAGCTTTCTCTCATGTTGCTGGTCCCAGCCTTCAGGTGCAGCACGGTGTGCTGAGTAAGGAGGAGCAACTGTTGCTTGCAGCTTGCTGGCACATGGTGGGTAACATTTGCTAAGGTAGCAATGCTGTGTTTTATGTACATGCCAAGTACAATTTTGCTACATTGAGTGGAGCGAAGTGAAGTCCAGCTGTTGCCAGTGCAGAAACAGTGAAGACATCAGCGATGAGATGTTGTGCTGGTTTGAGCTGGAGTAGAGTTGACTTTCTTCATGGAGGCTAGTGTGGGGCTGTGTTTGGATTTTGTGCAGGGCACAGGGTTGATA
>NW_008678976.1:0-16161 GCF_000695815.1 Acanthisitta chloris
GCTGGCTGAGGTTAAACCACGACATTAGGTGAATGCAATAGCACATGCAAAGAAGATAGTGCCTTCCCCCTTCTTCCTCCAAAAAATGTGTCAATGACCTAGGAAAAGCAGATGTAAAAAAGACTGAAAGATAATAAAAGGTTTTCTGTTCAGCAGTGACAAGCAATCTATTGAATTAAAAAAATTGCATAACCCAATCCTTGCTGCAAGTGCAGAGTGTTTTATAATTAGAAAATGTGACAGCTCACTTGAAAAATGCACAAGCAAAACCGAAATCAAGTGGAGGAAAAAAGCCCTGAAAAAGACTTAATCTCATTCTAACAAGAGGAAACTAGCTCTTGATTAAAAGTTGTTGCCATGTAGTGACAATTCCTTTTACAGCTTGCTGTCATTTTCCGTCCAAAGCACATGGAAATCTAGGCTTTGGGGGAGCAGGAGGAAAGCTTTAAGTGAACTGATGAAAAACAGACTCCATTGCTACCAAGACTATAACAATATTTCAGGCCTGACTGATTATCGTAGCTTGAAACTTAAATATTCAAGAGACATAATGAAAAGGTCCTGAGAGTCTTTTCAATGCAGAAGCAGAACACAAATATTCCTGAAACTGATGGGCAACAGCAAATTGAAAGCCTCATTTAACTGGAGCTCTGTGGATTAAAGGAAAGACCATTTCTCTCCATTTACTGTGTTTCGTATCAGTTGTTGCTTTGTTTTGACTCCGTTTTCTTTATTTGGAAGATTCAATCCAAGTAATTTATTTAACCCTTCAGACACAGTACTCTGGGGTTGGCACTACACTATGACAAAGAGAAAACTGCACACCTCCATCAGCAGGAGAAATTTTCATTGTGACATCTAAAGGTACCTTATATAATTACAGAAACATTAATTAAACTATTCAAAGAGTCAGATCTAGGATACAGTATATTAATAATGTACTTTCTCTTTACTTGAGAGCATAAAGAGCTTCTGGTGTAACAGCAGTTTTATTCTTATACGTTGTGCAGCACTAATCATTACAGGTCTTAGGAAAATGATCAAGAATATCCAGAAGCCGTTTGGGCTTTTAATGCTGAACATTTCTGCAGTGTCCATTTCTCTTTTGCAGGCAGACAGCAGAATCAATCTGAATTACAGATTCTGGTTATACAGGGAAACTGATGAAAACAGGAGTATGAGATAGTAAAGAAAATGAGAGGAAATTTCAAGAATGGTTGTGAAACTGTTCCCTCAACATTTGTTTTTGTTAAAGAGCATGGGAAGGTAGAGTCCAATCTAGTTTAAGGATATCTGCAAAAAGAGATAATGAATAAACATCCAAAGCCATGAAAGAGCTGAAGAGCCAGGCCTAACTACAGAGAAAAGATGTTTAATAGAAATGTACTGAAGTCAGTGAACAATCTGTTCAGTTCAAGTTGCCATGGAAACTATCCTATTAAATGCTTTAAAAAAAATCAGTTCTAGAAACAAAGTACTACGGTTTGCTTGTTACAAAATGCTTCCTGAATAAGCTCAAACCAAGTGTATTTTGGTGCTTCTGTATAATTCTGTAAGTTCGAAGAATTACTTTTCTCTTTCAAAATAAGCAATATACACTGTAATAAAGGCATGCATAAGAAAGCCTACTGCTCAGTTTCTCCCCATGCAAACCATGGTGAAATGGGCAAGAAAAATTGTCCTAGACTCAACCTGCATTTTTTTTTCTGTGAAATGCCAGAAGCAGTTGTTTGCTCCTCCTTTCACAGATGTTATTACAACTTACTTTCCAGTGATACATGTATTAGGGGCGACTGAACTGCCAAGGTTAGTTGAAGCATTTGCATCCCTCATTGTTTCCTGATTTTACACAAAGAGTTGCTGCCTGCAACTCTGGTGGGCAGTACAGGGCACAGGGATTCAGTTACAAGAATGGTGAGCTCAGGTGAGTTACTGGAGATTTAAACAACAGTGACAGCATTATTCTTCAAGATGTGCTGCATTTATGCTTCACTTGCAGTGACTTAGGAAGCCCTTCCCTGTGGCTTGTGGAAGATGTCTGTAGTAAAAGCATTACAATTTACAGTATCTCACCATCATTCTTCTAGGCATTAGCACTAAGGTAGTGTACCTGCTTTCCTCACACCAGCAAGCCCCTCCACTGACAAACTAAGGCCTTATTTCTTCATGCACAAAATATAACTGTACAGCTTAAGTTATGAGTTCTAACATCTTACACGTCTACCTTTACAGCCCAGAGAACTTGCATAGTTCCTGGGGAATGTCATGCATCCCACACAGTTGATGCAAATAGGATTACATCAGAGCATTTCATATGGCACCAAAAGTTGATAAAGTAGTGTAAAGGTGTATTTTAAATCCCCCCCTCTCTGCCTCCTAGATTTAGACACCTTACTCAGGGCTGTGGACTGGTTTCTGTTCACGTAGCCCAGCATCCCTAAAGACAGCTACCAAAACTCTTCCTTAACAACATTTGTAGTCATAATTCCTGTGTTTTAAAGCACTGCAGAAGAAACTGCCTTTTCTTTTCCTTTTATACTTTTTAATCATGGTTAAAGTACATACTATATATTTTTACATTCAAATATAAAACTGCAGTGACTGCAAGGATGCTGTTTTACTACATGAGATACAAAACTTCTCTTTAAATCACTATTTGTATTGTATTGAAGCAGTAGAGTAGCTTCTCTGGGTAGTAAAAAAAAATCCCCTATGTATTTTGAGAAAACCATATGTTTCCTATTTGGTTTCTATTTACTCACTGTGTATCCCGTGATTGTGCAGTCAGTGTTAGTCATTTTGGGCTTAAATATCAGTCATTAAAGAGTGAAAAGTGGCCCAGTTTTAGAGCTCCTTCACAGCAGTGCGTCTCAAATCGGTGGACTGTTTCTTCAGATAGTTAAATTCCTTCTTAATGTAAAAGTTATTTATAAATACTCTAGAAGTTCCTTTTTGAAAGTTATAAAACTACAGAATAATACGTAAATGGATGTTTCAGCAAACATAATACCCTACTTATAAGTGTTCTTTATGCTCTTGAAGAACAGAAATGCAAAATCTGGAAAACAACCCCAACTTTAAAAGCTAGATAACTTGACCTTGGTTTACAAGTGTGAAAAATGGGTTTATCTCTAACTGTATAGGTATATTTTTTCATAATTATTATTGTCAGAACTAAAAGTAAGGTTTATTTTGAAAGAATAATTATGGAATCACAGAATTGCTCAGGTTGGAAGGGACCACAGTGGGTCCAACCTCCCTGCTCAAGCAGGGCCATCCTAGAGCACATGGCACAGGATTTTGTGTCCAGATAGTTCTTGAATACCTCCAGTGAGGGAGAATCCATGACCACTGTGCAGCCACTTGCACAACAAAGAAATTCTTCCTCATGTTCAGGTGGAACTCCCTGTGCATCAGTTTCTGTCCATGGCCTCTCGTCCTATTGCTTGGCACCACAGAGCAGAGCCTGATCCATCCTCTGGCACTCTCCCTTCAGACACTTACAGGCATCACTGTGTGACTCAGTTGTCTCTTCCTGAGGCTGAACAGATCCAACTCTCTTAGCCTTTCCTCACAAGAAATAATGACGCAGAGATTCTTGTCTTTGCTAGAAACCCAGAAGTAAAAGGGAACAGGAGTAATCTAATCTGTCAGCATTTCATAGATGCTATTACCAACACTGATGTTTTTGCAGTTCCTAGTTGTGTGCTTTCCAAACAAACAAAAATCACCTCAAATAACATTAGCACTGTTCCTTCATGTTAATTACTACTAGTCCCTTTTGACACAAATAGCTCCACTCTGCTGAGCAGTGTGAAGTATATAAGAAGATTTGCCTTTCGGGGGAAAAAAGCCTTGAAGTCTGAACATATTCATAGTGTGTCTGACCTTATTTTACACATCCTCATGAGTTCTGTAGCAGAGGAGGTCAGAGCAGAGCCACACCTGCTTTCCAGACGTGTACTGTAACACTCAGCTTGCAGAAAGCAGCTCAGCCTCAAAAAACGATTTGAAGCATAAATCAAATTTAATGGCAAGCAACTGTATGGCTCATAA
Source organism: Acanthisitta chloris (assembly GCF_000695815.1). Classification (NCBI taxonomy): domain Eukaryota; kingdom Metazoa; phylum Chordata; class Aves; order Passeriformes; family Acanthisittidae; genus Acanthisitta; species Acanthisitta chloris. Next base: position 4,057 of record NW_008678976.1, read on the forward strand.
AATCTGTTCCCAGGCACCATTGCCCTTAGATTAAATGGACAGAGAAACATGTAATTTTTATTTGTTTAAATACTTTGTGCCTGACACTTTCCTTTGAATATTTATATTCTCAAATTCAAACTTGAAAATTGAGTGTATTTTTAGGCAACAATCATGCTGTACTTTAAATTTCAGTCTCACTCTACCCCCTCCTTTCACCTTTATTCATGACTATTTATCCTCTTCAGTAAATTTCTAGGAGAAACTCCTGTTACATCTCTTAGAAATCAGAATAAAACGTATGAGGCATTTTTCACAGCTATTTTCTAGAACTATTCAAGCAACAGTGAGAATATAAGGGAGAACATTTTTCATTTCCATGTAACTAAAAAATCCAAAAAAACCAAACCAAAACACCCCAAACAAACAAACAAAAAAAAAAACCCAAACCAAACCAAAACCCAAATAAAACCTCCAAGGACTGGAGCAGAGGTTATTAATGGATAACAGAAAAGCTTTCTCATTTTATCAGGTAACAAACATTCACAACAGCTTTCACTAAGTTCTAATGAAGAAAAATGTCCCTTCATTAGATAAAAAAATTAAAGCTATTTTATTACATTCTTTAAAGTGATATGTCTTGAGTCCTAATTCATTAGTAGCAAAACTTAAAGATCTGAAGAATTCTTTATAATTTCCTTACTATTGGCTGTGACATAACTGTCAGAGTTTTTTATTATGGAAATTAGGTGGGCTGGAACTAAATGATTTTCCAACCCAAACCATTCTGTGAGTCTGCAGAATCACTTCACAAGCTGGCAATGACAGGCAGTAACTTATAACTCATTAACCTATGAAGTATCTACTACCAGTCAGGTGTTATAGATTGAGGTGAATGACAAGAAGTCAGCATACAGTCAGAAGCCTGACTGACCTTTTTCCTATTGCAAAGACAAACGTCAGATAAGAAATTCTTTACAGATAGCAAACTTCTCTATTTAGCAATCATTTTAAGGTAGTATTGTTATTGTTGATATTGTTTAAGAAGTTACACAGTCAGCTGTGCTCCACTAATTGATATGTTTCCAGATAATATTTGTAGCTATAATTTGGCTGTAAAGGCATCTACAACTACAGACTGCCCATCTCTCTTCAGTGCTCATTATGTGTAAGATTTTAATCTCCCTCACCTTGCTTTCAAGTACATGCAAATAGCTATGGTGAGAATGCAGAGACTGCTGCCAAATCATTGTATTGCTGCTGATGATCTGATGTAAAATATTATTAGCTATCTAGCAACTGGAGAGACTTTTCCTTATGTGATCACTTGCTAAATCCAACAGTTACTTTCCAAAGCACTCTGGTAAGGGGACAGAACAGTGTTTTCTGGCTGGTACAGGTTAAGCCATTCACAGTTTAGAGACCTACTTGCTAGAAAGACACAATCAGAAACAGGTACTGTCAACTGTAAACATGAGGGGACTAACACTGAACAAGGTGCCAGACTCTGCCACTCTCTACAAGGGACCTCAAACCAAAGAGCAAATCTAGCTCCTTACCCAGTTGAGCACACAAATTGGCTGGAGGCAGTTTCAGTCAGCAGTTATAGAGGAGAACAAAGAGCAAAACTTCAAAGAAGTAATGCTGCTTCCATTTCTTTCATTTGATTGTAGACTGGGGATTGTGATCTTGATTTTTAAAGAGACTTTAAACTTTGTGCCTAAAATGATTTTGATCCATAATCCTTCAAAGGCATGATGAGAAGATGAATCTAAAATAAAATCTCTTTTATATAATGTATCATTTGCAAGGTCAATTATTTTATTGTATTTTTAAAAAGCATATAGAGTTAATACTGTCACTTGAAAGGTAGGAAAGAGATTAATCTCTCATTTGAAAATGTTGGCATTTTTTTTGTTTTGTTTTGGTATTTTTAAGATGGCAGTTTTACTGCAGTGTAACCGGCTGAAAATTACTGGGAATCAAAAAATGAAAATATTCAATGCATCCAATGTAATGGCACTTCAGCCTAATGAAGAGTACTTCTGTTCAGTGGTGATGAGAACACAAGGAGAAGCCTGCAAGGGTAGTGCATGAGCCTGCAAATGACAGTGGCCAGCAGTTTACCCAATCTAGTCACCTTGCTGTCTCTCTCACTCCATCTACTCACACAGCTATAGACATTTCTAACAGTGGCTGTTTCTGAGATGAGGCTGAAGCTGTGTTGGAAAAAACTATGGTTTGATAACCATATACTGTTTTGAGATGACCAACATAATGTGTTCTGTGCCAATATTATGCACTAATTGTGTAATAGGAGTGTGTTACTATCACTGCTATTACTGATATTTTATAGACTAGGTTAAAGGTGTGAGTATATTGACACCACATAACCTAGACTATGTCCAGCACACACAGAATTCTCATGAGAACAGCAAAGAATTCCCACTCTGACTAGTATTTCTGGCTAGTATTTATAACTTCTCATTGATTGTACTATATAGTATGTGACAACAAAATTCTAAGTAGCCAAGTCTCAGGAGGAAAATAATGCCAAGTTCCCCATTTCCCTAGTGTAATCCCTCTTCATAGTTCAGCTGCCTTTATAACAACTTGTAGCTTGTGTTGCATTCTGAGGGTAAACACATTTGAGTTATTTTAGATCAAAGACTAATTTCATCTTTATATTCTAGCTCACTTCTAGACTACTCCAGTATTGCTTTCTCACTATTAACAGCTTATCGTACCATACTTACTTTGGAAGCAATTCAGCATGCACACTAGTTGCCTGTTTATTATCTGGAACTGTGCATTTGGACGCTGAAAAAGCTATTACTTGCAAAACTGATATTATAGAATCATAGAATGCCTGGGCTGGAAGGGACCTTAAAGATCATGTAGTTACAATTTGCCTTATCTAGGGACAACATCTAGGGACACCTTCCACTAGACCAGGTTGCTCAAAGCCCCATCTAACCTGACTTTGAACACTTCAGGGGTGGGGCATCCACAGCTTCTCTGGGCAACATGTTCCAGTGCCTCTCCACCCTCACAGTGAAGAATTTCTTCCTAAAACCTAATTTAAACCTATGCTCTTTCAATTTAAAGCTATTCCCCTTGTCCTGTCACTCCATGCCCTTGGAAAAAGTCCCTCTCCAGCTCTCTTGCAGGCCACCTTCAGGTATTGGAAGGCTGCTATAAGGTCTTCCCAGAGCCTTCTCCAGGCTGTACAATCCCAGCTCTCTCAGTCTGTCTTTCTAGGAGAGGTGCTCCAGCCTTCTGATCATCTTCACAGCCTCCTCTGGACTCACCCCAACAGGTCTATGTTCTTCTTATGCTGGGGGTCCCAGAGGTGGAGGCAGTACTTCAGGTGGGGTCTCACAAGGACAGAGTAGAGGGGCAGAATCACCTCTCTTGACCTGCTGGACACACTGCTTTTGATGCAGGCCAGGACACTGTTGGCTTTCTGGTCTAAAAATGCACGTTGCTGGCTCATGTGGAGCTTCTCAGCCACAATCTCAAGTCCTTCTCCCCAGAGCTGCACTCAATCCATTCTCTGCAAAGCCTGTATTTGCACTTGGGATTGCCCTGATGCAGAAGCAGGACCCTGCACTTGGCCTTGAACTTCATGAGATTCACCTCCCAAGCCTGTCAAGGTCCCTCTGAATGGCATCCCTTCCCTCCAGCACCACACAGCTTGGTGTTGTTGGCAAGCTTGCTGAGGGTGCACTTGATCCTACTGTCCATGTCCCCAGCATGGTCAGTAGATGCCAAACAGCACCAGCCCCAAAAGTGAACCCTGAGGAATTCCTCCCATTGTATAGGACAGGGTATCTTGGGTTCTCCATGCTCATGTTCTAACAACTGAAACAGTCCTAACAGCATTTCTCTGACACTGTAAACCATATCTGAGTGCAAATAAAAACTGAGAGGTTAGATAGATATTAAGATATACAGATAAGCAGATATAAGAAGAAATGCAATCTATGCAAAATATTCACTTCAATTTGTCAATTGCTTAATTAACAGGAGGAGGATCAGTCAAGTTTTTCTGGTTATGAGAGCACAGGAGGTGAGTTTCTTTTTCAGTGTCAATTGCTATTTAATTTTGAAACCTTTGATTTCCCCAGGTATTTAAATAGTTACTTAGAAGGTAAAGTGAATTCAGGTTATTTATTTTGTCAAATTATGTCTCAAAGGATTTTATCACATGAATTATCTTTGAATGCAAATTAAAGTTTGTAAAAGACCTTTCTTATACTCTTTAGGCTAGTGGATCCAAAATTATTAGAAAACATTACTGTTAATCAGCATCAAATCTCATAGGTGTTTTCAGAAATTGGCAGTTATGAAAACCTCCTTGGAAAGCATGAGGTGCTGAGAGTCTATGAGAAATGAAAGGATTAATCAAAACTTTTCATGGCTAATGATATTAGGTAATAAAAAATCCACATACCACATAATGAAAACCAAAATTGTATGTGGTAAATTAATGTGTCCTGCAAGTGATTAAGTCGAAGGCATAATAAAATTTCAGGAGGCTCAAACAGTACAAGATCTCCTTCTGTAGTGGTATAATCAGGCTAGTGACTGGGGCTCAGAGCAGAAGGAACTGCTGTTTCAAAAGATACAATTTCAGTGAAAGGCAAAGCTATAGTACATACCCTAGTTCTGGTGAGAGTTCTACCTGGATTTCAGTTAAGATAGTTATTATTTGGCTCAACTTAAGACTCAGAGGAATTTAGGACTATATTTCAAAGAGTGTAAAATCTGAATGGAATATGGACAAACATCTGTGGCAATCATAACATAGTAACATATCTGGAGAAAACTGCAGTGGCTCAGGAGGCACATTATTACATCAGGATACCTCTGCTTCTCTCTTCTTTCCCCCCCTCGTTTTCTAAAGAACTAATGTGTATGTGCAAGGTCTAATTTTCAGGTAAAATATCTTTATCCTATCTTCAATGAGAATTATGCAATTGGGAGATTAATAGGCTTGTGGATGGTAGCTCCCTTTAGAATGCAGAGCATTATAGCAGAAAGTAAACCTAGTACAATCAGCTCCCCTTGCATGAGTGTGATGCAATTTGGTGTGGTAAATAGCTGACATTAAAAGCTCTTGCCAACTAAAGAATTTTTATTTTCATTTTAGATTTTTCAGAAGACCTGAGGAAATCAAACATAATTTTTGTTGTTGGTAAGTAGGATTCTAATTTAACTGCTATGTGTGAAAATCCTCATGTCATTTGGTTTTCATTGCGAGTATATGATTTCTTTCAAAGTTTGGCAGATTTGTTTGGTTGAGAGTATTTATGCTACAATGGTGGTTTAGTCTTTTGAAAGGGAGTTAGGATTTCATGTTGTGTAATTAACTTGGGTCTGACCACACTAACAACAGTTGTGTACAGCTCAGGGCAGGACTTCGTTTGAGTGTGAACATATGCCAAATAACCTTAGTTCTAGTGCAGTCACTGCAGTGTTGTGTGACCTCCTGCCCCAAAGGTGCCTTGCCAGCATTAATTAAAATGTTACTAAATTGGATTGTAGCTCAGAATTTTGAGGTATAGGTGGAAATAATCAGGTCTCTTTCTCTCCTTATTTGTGAAACAACTTTTGTTAAATACAGGTTTCAGTTCTGCACGTGCTCAACATGCTGTAAGTCAGTGGGCTAATCACCAGGCATGGTGCTCAGCACTGGAGCTTTGCAGGTTCAGGGTTTACTTTATGTTGCTTTTGGAAGTCCACAGAGTAAATGCACCATGTTAATGCCCTTTATCATATGAATGTGATTAATATAGTTAGCATAAACTGTTATCAGTCTTTTAAAACAAATTATAAGCAGAAGATATAAAAGTTTCATCTTAAAGCTTGGTACTAATTACTTGGAAAGAATAATTGCTTTTGTATCAAGCAGTTTTCAAACCTACTTTACAATACAGAGCAGGAGCAACACATTTCCAAGGACCTAAGGACAGCTACCAAAACATGTGTAATTTTACATAAAAGTAAGTCAAGTTTTGCATTCTTTATCCTAAGGAAAAAAAAGGGACTTCCTAAATTAATCATAAATGAATGGAAGTTTCATTCAGAATGCATCAAAAAACATTCCAATAGCAGCAGGATGAGGGACGTGATCCTTCCTCCCTATTCAGCACTGATGAGGATGCAGCTGGAGTACTGCATTCAGTCTGGGATTCCCAGTGCAAGAAAAATTATGACTTACTGGACTGAGTCTGGTGCAGGACCATGAACATTTTGAGGAATAGGAGCATCTTTCATTTGAAGAGAGGCTCATGGAGTTTGGACTCTTCAGTCTGGAGAAAAGAAGGCTCCAGGGGATTTTACCATTAAGCATAAATACTTGATGGGAGGGAATGAAGATGAGGGAGCCAGAATCTTCTCAGTAGTGCCCAAAGACAGGACAAGAGAAAATGGGGACAACTTAAAATACATTAAATTTCACCTGACTGCAAAACCCACTTTTTACTGTGAGGGAGAATAGAGAGGGGCGAGTGGACACCACTGGAGAGTGGTCAAACACTGGAACAGGTTGCCCTAAAACTGTAGGGTTTCCATCCCTAGAGATGTTGAAAACCCAACCTGACTGAGTCCTGGACAACCTGCTGTAGCTGATCCTGGTATAACAGAGTTATTTGACTAAATGAGCCCACGAAGTTCCTTCCTACCTAAAGGATTCAGTGAAAAGAGCATCTTTGCATCGTGATTTTATCTCACCCTGTTTTATACCACATGCACATTGACTCAATTTATTGCAAGTCTATGGTGGAGGTTATATGTGTGAAAAAACTAAAATTAGGTTACTGAAGAGTTCATTGGAGACTTTCCTTAGGGAAATGAAAGAAAACTCTGCAGAAGCATAACAGGAGCAGAACAAACCTGTTGGAGAGTAGGGATAGAGCCCCACAAGTTCTTAGTGGTTAAGTACTCCACTGCAGTGGGCAGCACTAGAGATGTTCAGCCCAGGACATCTTGACTAGAAGGAGAGCTGAGAAGATGGCTTGAAGCATGCTGCTGTAGAGACCTGAATGGGAAAAAGTGTCTTGCTCTCAGATGTCATAAGGTATGCTGACTCATTGCATAGGAGTATTCATGAGGAAATAATAAGATGCTTGTAAAGATGTTCTAAAGCTAGAGTTCTAAAGATGTGTATTTGAAGTAGTTTACAAACTAATCAAAATAAATACACCATCTGCCATAGCTGACAAACCAAGATACAGTTTATAAGACAAAGGGAAAAAAACAGGCAGTTCCCTCCACCACTAATTACCCTTGAAAACTGTCCAAAAGGAGAAAGAAATAATCTAATTAGCAAAGATTTACATTAGAGCTAATGTAGGAAATAATTGGAGTAACAGTCAACTTGGATTAATTAAGCAACAATATCAATGTTTTATCCAGATAGTAAAGCAGAGACCTAGAACAAGCAAGTCAAAAATACAGGAGATAGCAGCAGGGTAATAAAAGAGGCAAAACCAAGATAAATTTGGCCTGTAAAGTATAATTCAAGAGAAGAATAAAAATATAAAGAGGTGCAAATAAAAATTTGGGTGATGCTCTAATATTCAAAATTTATGTAATTGCTGCCAGTCATTAAAAAACAAAAACCAACCAGAAAACAGAAACCAAAAGACTTTTTCATCAGTTTTAACCACAATGAGTGATCTTATAATTCTTAACTAATGCAGTACTCCACATCACATTCAGTAAACAGCCATACCTAGCACAGTCACCGGGAGCATTATGCCTCCCTGCCCTCTACAGGAGGCTCATAAAGCACAGCCACATTTGGCTTTGGTTGTGGCTGGGAGCGATACAGAAGGTTTCAGGAATCTTTCTGCTCTTTGGATCAGAAACAAACTCCCTGCTGACTCGTAAATGAGGTGGCTAAAGCTTAGGCAATGTAACCAATTTTCTCTGCAGAATCTGTGCTATATTCTTGCTTATGAGCTAAAGCTGATAATTGCTCAAGCTCAATGTAAGAAAGACCAGCTTTATAGCTGACACTGAAGATATTCTCACCACCTACACTTAGAAGTAACACATTATCAGCTACAGACACTACAGCTTCTTTGTACACACCAAGAATAAAGAAATTAATCACAAAACCCAAACCTTTTATTTGCCCAGGGTATGTCAGACCTTGAATGACCTGATCTAATTCAATTCATCATGAATTTAGCCCTGCTTTGAGTAGAGGGTGTAACCAGATAACGTCCCTTCCAACCTAAATCATGCTACAGTACCTGTATTACAGCTTCTTCTACAGCAGAGAGGCATAGGATGAGCAGTACTGATGGTTAAACCCACAGTCAGTCGAAGTGCTAACCAGAAGCTGAGGAAAGCTGATTTCCCTGACTTTCCATGACATAAACTTCGTATTTTCTTTCAGAAGGTTGAAAACTCAGTCATGTCCCAGGACATCACGTCACTCTTTCAGCATGTGCTCCAGGTTGTTTTCTGATGAAAACAATTTTTCAGAAATAAAACAGAGAAAGTGTTGAGGGTTTTGTTGTTATTGTTGTTAAATAACAGGATAACTCCTATATGGTTTCACTTAGATGAAAATCATTTGTGAACAACAGATGACGTGCTGTTAAGAAGCCTTCGAATGCCATATTCTGAAGCTAAGGCTTATTTTAACTTGTATAAATATTACAAGTAGCATTGGTAAAATTGCCAAACTGATCAAATCCTCCAAAATCATAGCTTGACTACAAGGATAGATTGCCTGGAGTTATTTTGGTTTCTGAGTTCTGAGGCTCCATTGTGCAGCTAGGTTTCTCCTGCAAGCCCTTTTCCATGATACAGGATGATACTTGTTATAATAACAAGGTCTGGAAATTGAAACATTTTAAAATGAATGCTGTGACTCTCTTGTAAATCCTACTGCTGGCATTTTATGTAAATGTTCATGATATTTTGGTATATGATAAACTTGTAAGATTTAAAATAGAGACATCCCAGTCTGTCTGTATGACACTTTTGCTTTATTAATATTTCTGACAGCAAAGCTGGTTCCTGAACTGCTCATATTGCTTGTTCCTGTCCCTGCTCACTCACAGCATCAGTCCCAGCTCCCCTGAGCATCATTAATTCATCGGCTTGTGATGTGCTGTAGGTTACAGCAGTACCTCTGAGTCACTTGCCAAGCTTCTGGGCCTTCCTAGTCTGGGCGAGACTGGGGCAGGAGGGAAAACTGAGATCTTTCACTGGTCTAAGGCAGGCTGCACTTAAACATTCAGCAGTGCTGCTTGGGAAATTGCCACATCACCCTATCCACTGTGACCACTCTTTTTCTCCCCTTGAAGTGCTCTTTGTGAAGCATTTCTGCAGGCAGTAATTAAACAGGGACAGGTAACCACCTAAGTCAGCAGTGCTGCCATAAAGTTATTTACCAGAAGATGCCTTCACAGGGTTCCACAGGCAGCTGAATCAACATAATGGAAGGAAATACTGCTGTAAGGGGGTGCAGAGACCTTTCAATCTATCCTTGCCCACAGAAAAGCAATATCCAGAAGTGCATTTAATTTCTATGCCAGTACCCTGGTTCCACATGCTTGCTTCCTATTTGTGTCATAAAGCACAAAGGCACACACAGAGGGTTCAGTTTCCAAGAATAATCTCACTGACTGATACAATGTTATTAATTTCTTAATTTGCAACTTTTGCTTTTTATTAAGTGAACAAATGAGCTTTAAAACAAGATGTACTGCACTGAGCAGTGCTAGCAGAATACAAAAGCATACTAACATTGAAGAACTGCTGGTAATTCCACATTGTCCTACAGGTCACAGCACACTTATAATTCCTCTGGCTGTTTTTTTCTAGCTCTTTATCTTCATGTCATATATAGAAATCAGAAGACAACATGATTAATTGACATAGCAAGCTACCATGAACCAGTCTGCCACTGGTTAACACATTTTTTTTCCAAAGTATATGTAGGCAGAGTACAGGCTGACAGCACACAGAAAAAATGACAGTGTTCACAAAGAACCTTACGCCTTCACAACAAAAGTGGGGACATATTTTCCTCCTCCTAACAATTGAGCCATTGGAAAAACTTGACTACCTTTTTCAATGCCTCAAGTTTTTTCCCTTTGAAAAACAGCATAGCAAGTTGCAGTGAAGCCTTCTCAACTGAAAAAAGTTTTGCTGTCTTTCGTTATGTTTCATGTGCAGCTATTGTTCCAAATAAACGTTCTTCAAGTACATTATTAAATATTTTTTTTTAGAAAAATGCATAGATTTTATAAAAAGATCCTCTAAAAGAACACATACAATTTTTGCAACCCTACAAATTGATAGTGAGCTTCATGACTGCAGGGCTAATTTGCTGTTAAAGCTGCTTATGTAGTAGACTTATAAGTATATACCCTGAGCAAGAAGGAGACACCTAATTAGTAAGAAAATGCACTTTCACATTCTTTCCTAAATAGCTCTATTTCATTAAATACTTCAGAGGGAGACAAGACATTAAATAATACTTTGATTTCAGACATGTAAATTAATACTGGTGTAAAGGCTAAGTATGTGCTCAGCCCTCAATGATGAATTTCCTGGGGAATTCAGCCTCTTCTCAGATTAGGCCAAGCAAGAACTGCAGTCTCATTCGTTGATAAGAAAGCACAAGACTTGGTAAAGTGGGTCATATGCATTTGTCAAACAGTAGGATGCTTTGCTACTCATCAAATTAATCTAAATTAATAGCAGTGGCCATAAAAATTAACATTTTCAGCACATAGCTTATTTGATTATGTCTTTTCCTCTTTGAAGAGTTCAGCATCTTAATCTCTGCTTTGTTGGAACTCTTCTATAAAAAGTAAACATGATAATTTTAATTACTATTTTGGAGGAACGCTTAGTATGGTGTATGCTCTGCACGTGGTATCATTCTGACAGTGTCCTCTTTTAAAATACTAATAGATAGAGGTATTAGAAACACATCAACTCTTATGAATATTTACCTTTTAAACAACCAAAAAATTGTACTGTTATTTCTAAAAAGATATCTAATTTATTTAGTATCTGAAGGGAAAATTTGAAATGTCTGTCTTGACTTTACATTCAGAAGAGAAACAGTTATATAAGAAACAGAATAAAATAATCTTTATAGCTGGGGTTTTTTATACTGTATATATATATACACCAAATAAACAGGATGAAATTACTGCACTGCTAGCATATTCCAGGCCAGGAAACAGAATGTGTAAACAAGCACACACAAATTTACTGATCTAAGAAACCAAAACAGACCAGAAATAAATATCTGAATGGCAATTAATTGTAATGGACTCATTACAGGTAATTTGCCTGTAATTTCTCTACATCTGTTTCTTTATAGCCACTCCTATTTTTTCCTTGTTTTCTTTCAACTGCTTTTTACAAAACAATTATGGTCTTCATATTAAAGGAACAGAAAAACAACATGCAACCCACATTGGCAAGAAGATGAGCCTGTGACAAAGATAGTTCTAGCAAAAACTGTAGCACAGGTGTGATTCTTGCACCATGGGCTGATAATTGCCTTTGTGAAGCTGAAGTAAAAGGCTGCAGGTGACTGCAGACAAACACCTTCCTTTGATGCTACTGCCTTATGACCCAATTTTTAGTCTCAGCTACAATACTGTAACTTCTCTGAAAATTATACGCTCAGAGCAATTATTTCTTAGATTGACTGCAAAGTTAGAAGAAAGTTTGAGTCGGGTGGAGATGGTGCCAAATTCGCTGCAAAAATTCACAACAAAATGTTGTGAAATGTTGTTCCTATATTTGTTTGTGGAAAGGTAAGCAAACAGGAAAATCAGGTCTTTTCTAGCACCTTAAATGCACAGAACAGCTGCATAGTCATACTCGCAAGTCCCAAGAGTTGATAAATGCACAAGTCACATGCTGAAAAAACTTCACTGAGAAGAGTTTGAGCACTGTACACGCAGTGAACTTTCTCCACAAATTCCCACGTTGTCTCAGTGGCAGTTTCAGTCCCCAGCACAGCCCCGGGGGGCACAGCCCCGGGGGGCACAGCCGCCCCAGCTCCCAGTTGGAGCTGTCCGCAGTCTGGGGCTGTGTGTCCCGGCTCAGAGCCGCCGGGCTGGCTCAGGG
>NW_008678977.1:0-34032 GCF_000695815.1 Acanthisitta chloris
TTTTTCCTGCTGTCTCCGGGAGAGGAAACCAAACCTCCCCTTTCTGGGTGTTAACTCTCCAGCCCCCATGGGTTGGGTTTCAAACCACGTTTCTTAGGACTCGGTTCTTTTGTAATAATGTTTTGTACTGTTGTTTTTTTTGCGAAGAGGCAAAGGCGACGAGCTGGGAACCGAAAAGAATATGCTCGTAGGTTTTGTTGTTGTATAAATGAAGGTGAATAATTAACCTGTTACACTTGATATTTTTGCAGATCAAAAGAAGGAGGAAACTATGCCCACAGAGGGAGAGAAATCTCCCGAGGCAGAGAATAACAACAATAATAATAAAAAAGGGAAAACTGGAGGCTCACAGGTAAAGCACACACACCCGAATAGGGAAGTGCCCAGACTATTAGCATTTGAAATGAAATGTTCAGCTAACACCGTTTCCTGCTCAGGGCATCTTTCTTTGGGTTGGATGAAACACGGTTGGGTGCGATGTTTTTACTGCCTGGACATGTTTTTTTTGGTTGCATTTTCCAGTGATCATCTGCTTTCCATGTAGTAGAAGCATTTTTAATTTTTTTCTTTATGTTAGGGGGCCAAAAGACCAAATTGAGGATGCAGTTGAGGTTCTGGCTATCACACATTTGTTGATAATTAAGAACTTTACATTTAAAGATTATTTGCAGCAATACACACTTCCTTATTCAGGGCTGTATCATTGGTCTCTCTGCCGAAGCGCTTTTTTTTTGTTGGTTTTTTTTTTTTTTTTTTTTTGGTTTGGTTTTTTTTGCTTCCTGTGTAAACCTTAATGCTCACTTCTGATGCTTCTTACTCGTGCTCTTCCCTTGAATCCATTCTGGTTTCTCTCTTTATGGATAGGATTCTCAGCCTTCACCTCTCGCTTTGCTAGCAGCCACTTGCAGCAAAATAGGAACCCCTGGTGAGAATCAAGGAACTGGACAGCAGCAGATTATTATAGACCCAAATCAAGGCTTGGTGCAGCTTCAGAATCAACCACAGCAGTTGGAATTGGTAACAACTCAGCTCGCAGGAAACGCTTGGCAGCTTGTTGCCGCTGCTCCTTCTGCTTCGAAAGAAAATAATGTTGCTCAACAAGGATCTTCTGCTGCCTCAAGTGCAGCAAGTCCCGCCAGCAGTAATAATGGAAGTACATCTCCTTCAAAAACCAAATCAGGCAATTCTTCTTCAACGACCTCTGGACAATTCCAAGTCATTCAAGTGCAAAATCCAAGTGGTAGTGTCCAATACCAAGTAATCCCACAGATTCAGACAACAGAAGGTCAACAACTTCAAATCAGTCCATCTAATGCTACTGGTCTGCAAGACATACAGGGTCAAATTCAGCTTATTCCTGCAGGGAATAATCAAGCTATCCTCACAACTGCTAACAGGACAGCTTCGGGGAACGTTATTGCTCAAAACCTAGCAAATCAGACAGTTCCAGTCCAAATTAGGCCTGGTGTGTCCATACCACTGCAGCTGCAAACTATTGCTGGCACTCAGGCACAAGTTGTAACAACGTTACCTATCAACATTGGTGGGGTAACCCTGGCACTGCCTGTGATCAACAACGTTTCCACTGGAGGAAGTTCTGGGCAAGCTGGCCAGTCTACCGAGAGCGGAGTTTCCAATGGAAATCAACTAGCATCTACACCTGTCACTTCTGCCTCTAGTAGCACAATGCCAGAATCTCCTTCCTCATCTTCCACTGCTACAACCACTGCCACAACATCTCTGACGAGCAGTGACACGCTGGTAAGCTCTGCAGAAACAGGCCAGTACACAAGCACAGGAGGCAGCACTTCAGAGCCCGCAGCGACTGAAGAATCTCAGACGACTACTACAGACTCTGAATCCCAGAGCTCTAGTCAGCTTCAGTCCAATGGACTACAGAATGTCCAGGATCAGTCAAGTTCCCTGCAGCAGGTCCAAATCGTAGGTCAGCCTATTCTGCAGCAGATACAGATCCAGCAGCCTCAACAGCAGATTATTCAGGCCATTCCTCCACAGTCGTTTCAGCTGCAGTCAGGGCAGACTATACAGACCATCCAGCAGCAGCCTTTGCAGAACGTTCAACTGCAGGCAGTGAGTCCAACTCAGGTGCTCATCAGGGCTCCAACTTTAACACCATCAGGACAGATCAGCTGGCAAACTGTGCAGGTTCAGAATCTGCAAAGCCTTTCAAATCTTCAAGTTCAAAACACTGGGTTACCCCAGCAGCTCACCATTACCCCCGTGTCTTCAAGTGGTGGCACAACCATTGCCCAGATTGCTCCAGTGGCTGTTGCTGGTACCCCCATCACTCTGAACGCTGCCCAGCTTGCTTCAGTACCTAATCTCCAAACCGTAAGTGTTGCCAACCTGAGTGCTGCAGGTGTGCAAGTTCAAGGAGTTCCTGTTACCATTACCAGCGTTGCGGGTGAGTGGTCTGACAAGGTTTTAGGTTTGTTTTGTTGTCTGTTTGTGGGTTTGTTTGTTTTGTTTATGGTGGTTGGTTGTGGTTCTGGTTTTGTTTTTTACCATTGCAAGAATACCAGATGGTTTTAAATTAACACTTTTTTTTCAGAATTTTCCGTAATAAGCATTAAGCCTTTAACCGTGAGGAAATCCCTTATATTTACTGCTAAAATTCAGATTTTAAAATAGCAGACATATCTGCTAAATATCTAGCTAATATTACCAGTTGCATCAATAGAAATGGAACTGTTTGTATCTGATAAACTATGCGTAAATGATTCTGTCCTCCATCTTACTAAAGACTTGTAGGCTTCAGAAGTGAATGTGAGACTTTACTGTTAGAGCTTTCATATGTTTGAAAAACAACAAGAAAAAGCATTTTCCAACCAGGAAGTATTGCTAATCTCTGTGTGGTGACTGTAGAATGAGAAAAGTAACAATAAGTGAACTGAGATACCTTGTGTCATGGGATGCATTTGTCTGGAGCTAGTCGTTGCATTCTGCACTAGCTCATGGAGTTGTTCCCTGAAAAGTATGAGTTCTGCAAGGAGATTGAGTGGAATAAGGTGTGCTTGTGCACAGCATAGTTACTGTGACTTGTCTTAAAAACAGCAAAACCCAGAAACAACTGGTAACTGTACCTCAGCACTTGCTGATGAACTTTTGATATGTGTTATGAAATGCCTGTTCGGTTATGCTGGTCTAATAGTTGGGAAAGGAACTATTAAAAGGCTCTAGGCTGGATAACAGAGCTTAGTTCTACAGTAAATTTTATTCAAGGTCTCTGCAGTTTCCCACAAGGGCAACTGTATAAGTAAAATTTGACTTTTAATGTTTCAGATAAAACTTGATTTAGGTAAGAGTTCTCTTTGCCAGCTTGATAACTGCTTACATAAGCTTGAGTTTATTTCGTACAAATAAAAGCCTTCTATTGTAGTAGTTACAATAAACTCTTGTCTTAACAACAACCTGACTATAGACACTGGCTTTTTAGTGTGAAACTATAAGAAAAAAAATCATGTTTAACTACTGTCCAGTCTGCAGATACAAATGTTACTATCATATTGGCTTTTAATCTGTTTGGGTTTTTTATGATTTTTATGTAATGCTAAGATGAGAAATGTTTAACTGGGCAAGGGATTGTTCCATTTAATTGAAATTTTTTTTGGAGACAAAAAATAGTTTTATAATAAGAAATTTGCCATTAGGAGAATTTTGTCTGCTCTAGTACTTTTTGGCATTTGATGGCATGTTGAAAAGCTAAGAGCTGAGTTGGATGCGTTGAATCTGGCTTGTGTAAGGAGTGTTACAGAAATGTTACTATGGGTAATCAGAATCTTGACGTCATGTTTAGCTGTTATGGTTCAAAGAGAAGTTCTGGTTAGCTGGAGCTGACCAGCTGCTACAACATCCTGCAGTCCTATTTGCTTTGGAACATTTTTTTCTTGATGGGAATGTGCTGGTTGACTACTATTATTAGATGGAAATATCTGCTTTGAAAGGGGACTCTTCATAGAGGCCTGTTTTGGGAACAGCCTAGGGTTGGAGGTGCAGGAAGAACCTTTCTGCATATAGTTTTTCCCTGCCTACTAATGGTATACAACTGTTTAGTATACCCTAGCAGGTGTTAGAGCAAGAGATTGTGAATATCATCCTTCTTGGCTATATTGACCTTGCGTCTGGATACCTGTGATGTCTTTCAGAATGTAAAGGGATTGAGATTTGTAGCTGAGGATGGAAGACTGGAAATGTGTCACAAATATGGCCCTGGTCAAGACAAGCCTTAGTCATAAAGTGTTTGCATGTTAACTAGACTTAAGCTTTGTGACCATTGAATTCCTTTTCACTGTGTCCACTCCCCCCCTCCCAACTCCAGGTAGGCCTCATGACTGTTTCCATAGCACTTTTAATTTTATGCTGGTGGCAGTGAATCATAGAATAGTTTTGGTTGAAAGGGACCTTTAAAGGTCAGTTAGTCCAATCCCTCTGCAGTGAGCAGGGACATCTTCAACTACATCAGGTTGCTCAGAGCCCTGTGCAACCTAACCTTGAATATTTCCAGGAATGGGGCATTTGCCACCTGTCTGGGCAACCTGTTCCAGTATTTTGCCACCCTCATTATAAAAACCCTCTTCCTTATTTCTAATCTAACCCTACCTTCTTTCAGTTTAAACCCATTACCTTGTCCTATCACTACATGCCTTTGTAGAAAGTCCCACTTTGCAGAAAGTCCCTACTCTGCTGAAGCTCCCTTTACATGCTGGAAGGTGCTATAAGTTCTCCCTAGAGCCTTGTTTTCTCCAGGCTGAATAATCCCATCTCTGTCAGCCTTTCCTCGCAGGAGAGGTGCTCCACCCCTATAATCATCTTCTGACCTTTTTTCCATTCCTTTGTAAATAAGGTACTGTATGTCCCCCAAGACTTGAGGTTATGGAGAAAGAACAAGCTTTGCAATAGATTAGTTGTAATTTCCTTCTCTTATTTATCTCTGCTTCTGTCCTGTGAAACTTCCTGGTGCTACACTCTGGGAATCGGAGACATGGTAGCATGGAAAGGAAAGTGAAGAGCAGGATGTGCAGTCCTTAACGCTATATTAAGATTTCAAGGAAAGAATGGTTATGAAATAGAAAACTACAAACATGTGAAGATCTAAACTTTGCTTATCACTTAAAAAGAATAGCTGTCTTGGTCAGGGCTATAAACTTCCTCAGATTTGCTGGGGTTTATTTGAATTTGTTTTTGTTATTGTTATAGGAAACCTTTTGGAAAAAGTAAACAGCTCAGTTACATCAATATCTGCACACTGGTATTTCTATTCTTTTTCTGTAGTACCTGAGCTTGCCAGTGTGAAGTGTCTTGAAAATAAGTTGAACTCTCCAGGAGTGAATCATTTGCCACGAATAAGCAGTAGGTGTTAGAAATGAGCCATATGGAAGAGGTCCAGAAAAAGTTAAGAAGGCTGAGTGAAGGACTCATCCCATGCATTGATTCAGGTGCCCTAACTTTGTTAAGGGAAAAAAAATTACTCTGTCCTTAAAGCAAACTCCTTGATCAAGCCAGCTGAGTTTCAAGAGAAAAAAATTAAAAACCTAGCATAAATAATTCTTCTTGTATTTATGTCACATTTCTGTTCCATGCACATTATTTTTTGTAGTTACTTCTACACCAAGGTAATTTTGATACTTTTGTTTTGTTTTAGTTTTTCATTAGTATATGAAATAATAAAGCAAATAAATTCTCAGCTTAAAATTATAATAGAAAAATTAAACTATAGAACGATTTGGAGAAATGTGATGGGGCTTGGTGGGGTTATTTTTGTTGTTGTTGTATGATTGAGGTGTTTTGGTTTTGTCAAATGGATTCTAAATGCCAAAGGAGAAAAAATTCATATTGGGAAGAAAAATATTAAAATATTCTAGTAAATAATATATTTTGGTCTGCTTTTTGTAACCTTTGTTACTCAAAGTCTACTATAAACCCAGCAAGATGTGTAAGTGTGTTTAGGGTTTTCTTTTTTGTTGTGTTTTCAGCTAAAAGTTCGAACACTGCTTCTGGTAAGTATCACACTTCAGGTTATGTGTTGCACGTGGTCAAAAAGCAGGGCAAGACAGAGAAGTTCTCACATTCTTTCACTCTCTGGCCTGAGGGAGAACTCCTTCTATATCAATGATGCAGAGGAAAATTGTTTTGTTATTGTGAGAGTGACTGACACATGTTGCCCAGAGAAGTTGTGGACTCTCCATCTTTGGAGATACTCAAAAGCTGTCTGGACATGCACCCGGGCACCTTTCTGTAGGTAGCCCTGCTTGAGCAGTGGTGGGACCAGATGCCCTCCAGAGGTCCCTTAGAATCTACACTATTCTGTGATTCTGTGAAATTTTGTTAAGATGTACAAAGTGTCAGTCAAAGGAGTAATTAAATGTGCAGAAAAAAGCTGAATGAGCAGATAGAAACTAAGTTTCTGAGCCATAAAACCAGATCTTTAAACAGTTATTTAATTAAGAGCTAATCGAACGACAGACTGTATAAAAGCAACTGTGTTTACTTGAACATACAGGGATCTACAAGTACCTGCCTTGCAAAGAGGTCAGTACCTGTCATGGCCTTTTAAGCGTGGTAGTTCTGTACAAAGTAAACTGCATTTCTTCTGTGCTCTGTGAATTGTTGGTGTGTCATACATGGTTCCCTGTGGAACAGGATAACCTAGACCATTATACATGGTGACTTCCTGACCTTAGCCCATGTGAGCTTGGGGACTGCACAGTACAAGGGTATTTTTTTCAAGGCTGCTGCTGTGAGAGCTGTAGATGCAAGTTCAAAGGATTCGTGTCCCCCTAGGCCCCACCTCCTTTTTAAAATAAGGTATTCTTTGCCTTTTTAAAGCTTATTTTCAGGCCCTTCCATTTGTCCAGATGTGTTAATTGACAATATAAGTGACTACGTGGAAGGAACTTTTTTCTAGTACTAAATAATTCTAAGAAAAATATGTAGTTCATAAATAATTTCTTTTTGGGTGGGCTAAGCTGGTTTGTTTGTTTTTTTGTTGTTTGGTTTGGGTTTTTTTGTCCCTCGACACATTGAGCTTGGAATATATTTGTTTTAGGAATAGCACGAAACATGAACATTTGAGGATCCTGAAGAATATGGGGTAACAGTCCAATTAAATTCTAATGAAATGCTGAGTATTAAGGGCTTCCCTGTAAAGGTTTTGTGTTGTGCCTGTGGGATTTCTTTCACTGGAGCCTTCAAAGGAGGTCACAAGCTTGTTGTGAGCTTATTCATTGTTTTTGTTGACAGTGGGAGTCTAGTGGTGGTGGTGATGATGTCTTTTCAGAATAATTCCCTGTTTCTTGTGCGGAAAAAAAAAGAGATGAAACTCGTGTCTACCTTGATTATACATCCTGATGTAATTTTGTTACATGATGATGGAGCTGTTTGTTCCATACAAAAGTGGCTGGGTTGCTTTTGTTTTAAAATAGTGAAAAGTATGACTTGTATTTTATGTATATTTGGTCCAAGCTCTTCCTTTAGGAAGAGGTCACTAGATTCCATCACCTTGCAACTCAAGTTCAAGCCATTTTCCTTAAGATGAGTGGTGACATGGCCCGAATTATGGGGAATTTGGAGTTCATCCACCAAAATAACCTGGAGCAATAACTTCTGTTCCGTAGAACAATCTGTTGCCTGGCAGTACTATAACAGGAGAGTTTTAAGCCTTTTACAGGGATATGCTGTGGACTCCAAAACAGTTATTAATGACAATGAAGTCCAATGCCAAGTGTTCTTATTGGGGTACTATGAAAGCATCATGAGCCTTGTCCTTCTGTTTCATACTCTATAGTAATGTGAGTTACTAAGGCATTTCTCTCTTTGACCAGATACTTTCACTGCACTGCAATTAGTAGTTATGCAATTCATAAGTACCTTGGGGTCTCCTGCTTTCTTCTGCCTTCTCTCATTTGTCTGCACCCATATTCAGCCTGTCTTCAAGGCTTCCTCTTCCCTTTCCCTCTTTATTGCCTCTTCTGTGTGACAGTCATTATTAGTTCTAGGACTTGCTGTTCAAAGACTGAAGACATTATTTATATAGTACTTTCATTCTGAGTCAAAGTTTGCAGAGGAGTTTGAGACATTCTACCAAATTCTTTAAACAGGAATAAAATGCATAAGATTAAATGTCTGTAAACCAGGAATAGTGGCTGGAAAACAGGAAACATCATGCCTGTTTTTAACAAGTGTGAAAAGGAGGCCCCTGAGAACTACCAACTAGTTAGCCTTATCTCTGTGTGTGGTAAGGTCATGGAACACACCTCTTGCAAGTTATGTCAAAGCATATGGGTGACAGAGGTGATTAGAGACAACCAATGTGTTGTCCCAAATCTACATCAAATATGGTTTCTCAAAGGGCAAATCATGCCTGAATAATCCAGTGGCCTTCTATGAAGTGACTATATTGGTAGGTAAGGAAAGAGCGGCTGATTGTCATCTACTTCATCTACTATGACTTACATAAGGACTTTGATGTAGTTCCACACAGTAGCCTTGGAGAGATAGAGATTTTATGGATGAACTATTTGATGGGTAAGGAAATGGTTTGATGGCCACATTCAAAGGGTTGCCATCAATGGTTCAATCTCCAAATAAAGATCCGTAATCAGTGGTGTCCCTCAGAAATCAGTACTGCTCAATATCTTTATTAATGACGTTGTGGGATTGAGTGCACCCTGGGCAAGTTTGCAGGTGGCACAAAATGAGTGGTGCAGTTACTGTGCTTGAGGGAAGGGATGCCATCTGTGGGACCTTGACAGACTTGGGAAGTGGGCCAGCATGAACCTCATGTGCTTCAGCAAGGCTAAATGAAAGGTCTGGCACCTGGGTCAGGGCAATCCCCAATACCAATACAGATTGGGTGATGAACTAATGGATTGAGAGCAGCTCTGCAGAGAAAGACTTGAGGATATTGGTCGATGAAAAATCAGATATGACCTGGCAATTGCATCCCAGATAGCCAGTTGTATCCTAGGCTGCATAAACAGGAACAAGGCCAACAGGTCAAGGGTTGTGATTCTTCCCCTCCTCACCAGTCTTATGAGACCCATCTGTAGTACTGTGTCCAGGGATCTCCAATAGAAGACAGATACGGATCTGTTAGAGCAGGTCCAGAGAAGGGCCATGAAAATAATCAGAGGCCTGGGACATGTCTTGTATGAAGAGATGCTGAGAGAGTTGGGATTGTTGAAACTGGTGAAGAGAAGACTCTGGGGAGATCTTATTGCAGCCCTTCAGTATGCAAAGAGAAAGACTCTTTACTGCCTGTCTGTAGTCACAGCTCAAGGGGCAGTGGTTTTAAGCTGAAAAAGTGTAGGTTTAGATTG
The DNA here is from genome assembly GCF_000695815.1 of Acanthisitta chloris. Classification (NCBI taxonomy): domain Eukaryota; kingdom Metazoa; phylum Chordata; class Aves; order Passeriformes; family Acanthisittidae; genus Acanthisitta; species Acanthisitta chloris. The sequence continues at coordinate 9,339 of NW_008678977.1, forward strand.
GACATAAGGAAGAAATTCTTTGCTATGAGGGTGATGAGACACAGGAACAGGTTTCCCAGAGAGATTGTGGATGCCCAGTCCTTGGAGGTGTTCAAGGTGAGGTTGGGTGGGTCTTTGAGCAACCTGAACTAGTTGAAGATGTCCCTGCCCATGGCAGGAGGATTGGAACTAAATGATCTTTAAAGGTCCCTTCTGACCCAAACCATTCTATGACTATAAGAATCAAAGGTGTTTCTGACTGTGTCTGATGCTGACTGCAGGTGATGTATACAAGAGCAGTGCTCAGATACTCTTCCCACCATTCAGTGATCCTCAGCACAGGTGTTCCTGAGCCAGAAGTGGAATTTTTTCCCAATATATTTATAATAGTTTTTGATGGATTTATTTTCTCTTAATTTGTCTTTTTTGAGTCTGCCTCCTGTTTTTATGCACCCAATACTTGTCTGCAATATATATATGTTTTAATTGTTGTGTAAGACATATGTTTGTTGAATGTTCTCAAGCTCCTGTATTATGAAAACTGAATCTGATTCACCTTCATACCACTCGCAATCTTCTATTATTCTTCAGCATGTATGCTAGATTTTCAGAGAGGGGAAAGTGTTTAGTCTGAAGTCCTAGGATATTACACTATGTTGAATGAAAGTAAAGGCATTTTTGTGACAACATGTGTCCTGTGGGTCTCCTTGCTCATATTAATGTAATAGTGAATATGTGTAGAAGCAGAACTCAGTGCTGTAGCTAAGCAAGGAGGGATGCCTGCAGGTGGTAAGATGGTGAAAAGGGTTTAAAATAGCCACCTTATATACAAACAAACTGTCATATTTAAATACCAAGGGTAGAATTCAAAGGAGCTGAATGATCAGGGTTGCATGTTTTTATTTTTTTTTAAAATAACATCCAGTGTTTCCCTGGATGTTCGTTGGCAAGCAAGCTGCAGCAAACACCTGGAAAGAAACAAGCTGCAACCTATGGAATCTGCAGTAAAAAGATAAGTACAAAGAACTGGCCCGTATAGCACACACAAAAAAAAAGCCACCCAAAAAACCCCACTAAAACAAACTGTGTAGTGTGTGACTTGGTATTCTAAGGGTGTAGATCGGAGGAGAAATGTAGCATATACTTTTTCCAAAGTCATGAAAGGTCATAACTGTTCTCAGGTTGCCTTGAGCTGAGAATTGTTGCAGGACCACAGTGGTCTAAATGCTGTAGTGCTGGCATCTTTTTCAAATGCTTCAGAGTAAGTACAGGAGGAGCATTTAGTCTTCTAATGACAAAATTGCTTTGGTTGTGGTATTTTCTTAAACTGAAATTCAAAATAGTGGCAGAAACAGTTTAAAAAACAAACTGTGCTGGTAAAAACAAACATTTGCCTTGGTGATGGTAGCATAAAAATAAAAATATCAATATACTGTTCTTGAACTTGACACATAAGGATTGTGCAATCTACCTGTTCAGCTAATTGCCAGTGGATAACAACTTGGCAAAAAAGCCTCAGGAAAACAAGTCTTTTCTGCCTGAGCTGTGAGAAGCAAGGCATGACTTCATCAGTACTTCTAAAAGAAGTAGGAAGAGGAAGCATTTCTTGTACCAACTTTGCTCATAATTGCCAGGTAAAATCGGTTTCCCATGAGCCATTTCTATGCTATAAATTTCAAGAATAAAGTTTGTAGTCTAAAGCTTTATTTCTGTGTTAGAGTATGTGGTCTTACAAAAATGTTTTAACAATACAGATGCACTCGCTGAGAATATTTGGTTTTGCCATCCCCACTCTTGCTCCCGATTGTCAGAAATTGGAGCATATAGAGCAGGAAATTAATTGACTGAAGTTTTTTTGTTCATAAAATGCCAAACAAGGAAACTTGAGTGATACAGCACATCTTCATCAGTATGTTAGTATTCTTTTCTTTTTTAAAGGGTGCTTAGATCTGCAGTAAGCCAACCATCTTGTTCTTCCATTGACACCTGGGGCGAGGTAAAGGCAAGAAGCATATTCAAAATGTGATTTCAGTAGCTTCCTGACTGTAACTTAAATTAGGGAGTACTAAGCTTCATATAATTTTCATACTGGTAGATGAGATAAATCAATTCCTAGTGGGTTAATTTATTAAAAACCTTTGGTGGCAATGGTGATTACTGAAAAATCTAACTATATATGGAATGGGATGTTGCATTCTAAGGGGAATATTAATTTCAAGTATAAACCATGTTATTGGGAGTTGCCCCCTGCAAAGCCAGGAGCTGGACTCTGTGATGCTTGTGGGTCCTTTCCAACTCAGGATATTCTATAATTATTGAAAAACAACCTTATATAATTACTGAAAAACAACCATGTTTTTCAATGGCTAATAGATTTAAATGGATAATTTAGTTAATAAATGTTGTTTTATTCATATATTGTAGCCTAGCAGCTTTGGAAGTAGTCAGGACTGAATAACAAGATGTAATTTTTATAGTGAGTATTTTGCTCTTGTCATGACGCTTTTACAAGAACAGTAGCTCTGGACATCTGCAAGTCTCTTGAGAAATGTAGCATCTGAGCACACACTTAAGTTAGTTTGGGGTATGGTTGTATAGTTATATCGATTTCTGTGTGCATGCATTCTTGAGAGTGTGGTTTCCACTGATATTTAATACTACTGAGAGTGGTAACAGTTGTATCCCATGATCAGCTGGTCTTTGAGAAAAACATGTTATCCCAACATGTGTATTGAATCTTAATTGATTTGCAGACTAGTATCATTTTGCTGTAAAGAGAAAATTATCAGTTAATATCCTCCTGCCAAAAAAATTTGGGATTCATGTTAGGTACAAGTCTGACTTTCCTTAATTACAGTTTCAAGTGATGATGTGACCACTTTTCCCATGAGAAAAATACTGAAGTTTAAGAAATACGGGCCTTGATTATCTTGTTTCTTTGGTCATCAGGAAGTCACTGACAAGAACATGAAGATCTTCAGTTTCTTCTGAACCAAAAACCAAGACTAAGTATAGTTTTATAGGGTTAAGAGTGTTACAAAAGTTGTCAGAACTTCTAAGGGTTTGTATCTTAGAGATTTTGTGATTTTTGTGATTCTATAATATGTGGTTTTGCAGTTCCTTGCCTGATGAAGGCTTTAACAAAATTTCAGTTTTTACATCTTTAGTAAACAAATTAGTCTTGGTATTGATTAGCCCATCTACCCACAGGCTGTTAATAAAGCCAAGGCTTGTGCCTTGTGTTTAGTCCTACTGTATAAGACCTGCAGAAATGTTTTATGAATCTTTGTCTTTTCCTGATAATAACTTTTAATCATCTTGCCAGTGGTGGGGTGTTTTTTTAAATTCTGCATAAATTATCAACAATTTAAACTAGTTTTAAAGTCAGCTATCTTCCTTTCTGTTGAAAGGATTTTCTATTTTCCGTGTATGTACCTGTTAGCTAATCCCTCCTGTACACAGAGGCATATTTTCTTTTATCTGACCAGACCGAGAAGGGTAAAGGTGTGGAGACTGGGAGGATGAAACCCCTAAAGCCACTGTAGAAGAGGATCAGGTTCGAGACCATCTCAGGAGCCTGAATGTGCATAAGTCTGTGGGTCCTGATGAGATTCATCCTTAGGTCCTGAGGGAACTGACAGATGAAGTTGCTAAGCCACTATCTATAATTTTCCTTTCCAGAAAGCAGTCAGGTGAAGTCTCCAGTGATGGGAAAAAGGGAAACATAACCCCCGTTTTCAAAAAAAGGGAAGCAGAAGAACCAGGGAACTATAGACCAGTTAGTCTCACCTCTGTGCCTGGCAAGATCATGGAGCAGATTCTCCTGGAAGCTCTACTTAGGCACATCAAAAGCAAAAAGGTGATTGGTAACAACCAACATGGTTTTACCACAAGCAAGTCATGTGTGATGGGAAAAAGGGAAACATAACCCCCGTTTTCAAAAAAAGGGAAGCAGAAGAACCAGGGAACTATAGACCAGTTAGTCTCACCTCTGTGCCTGGCAAGATCATGGAGCAGATTCTCCTGGAAGCTCTACTTAGGCACATCAAAAGCAAAAAGGTGATTGGTAACAACCAACATGGTTTTACCACAAGCAAGTCATGTCTGACAAATTTGGTGGCCTTCTATGATGGGGCCACAGAATTTGTAGATAGGGGCAGAGCAAATGCTATCATCTACCTGGACTTATGCAAGGCATTAGACACTGTCCCTCACTACGTCCTTGTCTCTAAATTGGAGAGACATGGATTTGATGGTTGGAGCACTCGGTGGACCAGTGTGTTCATTGCCATGTGGTAGGAGTGTGTAAGATAGGCATGGGATTTTATTTTTTTAGGTTCTGTTTTTGTTTTGTTCCAGTTTGTCAGGTATTGAGCTCCTCTAGTTAGACTGTGGAGACTGACAGTCAACAAGTTTCTTTCTAGTCTTATCCCTGTGTAAGTGTTAAGGGGAAGAGCTGGAGGAAAGAAATGGACCACATTCTGTGTGGCTGTAAGCTGTAGAGTAATGTAAGAGTTGGAGCAAGGTGATGGGGTAAAGGGAGATGTTCCATAAAAGTAAACCTAAAAACCTCAGTTTCTTAGCTCTGTTAATAGTTTCCATGCGATATATCTGACATTTTGCAGCACAATTTGTGTTTGAGTTTTCAGTTATCTCTTGCTGTAAGGTTCAGTACACAGGGCACTACTTGTGTTCATCAGCAGAGAGGTGTTCTTGAACACTCATACCAAACATGCTTTTCTTTTTGGCTGTTTATTCAATGATGCTGAAAATAAAGGGTTTTTTTCTGGAAGGGTCTCTTTAGTATAACAATTTATTTTTCTGATTCCATCACCTTTTTTAGAATACCCAATAACTTGACCATATTTTCTTCCCATCAGAAGTCACAGCATGCAGAACAACCAGCGACATTGCCTTGCTTTTCCTGAAACCACCACTTGGTTGTTCAAGAGTAAATTTTGTGAAACAGTAGCTCTGTAGTTGATTTTTATGTTGGTTTTATGTAAGATCTTTTTGTGTTGTATTTGTGGTAGCTCTTTTCTATGCTTAATAAAGTAATAAGAAGGAAACTTGCCTTCAGTTCAATTGAAGATATTACCAGGTGGGAAAACTTCTTTTCTAGCTTAAAGTACTGAAGTGCCCTCAGGTTGTCCTAAAGCACTTGGGTAAAGCCTTTCATTTTTGAAAACTCATTGAAGTACCTTTGTGAAACTTTTGGGGCATTGTTTTGGTTTTGTGTTGCCAATAAGGTTCTTGCACTAATGGAAACAGACTCCTTTTTTTTTTTTTTTTTTAAAGATTCTTAAACTCTTCAAACTTTTTACTGTTGTAAATTTCACACTTTGTATTTTTAACAGAAGTTAAGCTTAATGATGATGCTGTTCAGTAATTTTTGAACACACTGAGACTTTGGAAGCTTTTGAAGAGGATAACAAGTTCTTACAAATCTTGTCAAAGCTGGCCATGGGTAAAAGATAGCAACCTGCAGCAGTGCCTCTGCAGGAGGCAGAAAAGACAGATGTCTAGTGATGCTGCAGTTTGCACTGGAAACTTTCTGCTTGTAGTAGCATCTGGACACAATGCTGTGATTTGTGATGGCCCAAATTTCTTGTAGTACTTGGGTAAATCCAATTCCTCTCTCTCTACTCCAAACTCGTCTTCCCTATGGACTGTGTGGGTCCCTTGCATCAACTCTTGCAGTTTCTGTTCTGGGGATTTCTTCCCTTGTCATGTATTGGGTTTTTTCATAAATCTTTATAAACCACTGCTTAGAAGAGAGAGCATACCATATCATCTTCTGTGTAAATACTGAAACTCAGTGTTGCTTTCACATATATTTCTTTTTAAAATACAATTTGCACTTAATTCTTCAATTCTTATATATATACATATTACAAATAAATGTATTATAAACAAATATATAAAATAGGTATTTTATAAATTACATGCATGTCTTTATGGAAAAATAATATAATGAAGAACATTTGCAAGCAGACTGGACTTTGTGTAATCAGGGCAAGGGGAGATGAGAAACCTGTTTTTCCCCATTGCCTTGCATCAGTAAGTTAATGGGTGAGTTGCTGCATCAACTCTGATGCTTGTAGGGCTTTGGAACTCTGCAAACCATCATTAACTCTAGTTAGATGTCCTGTAGTAATGTACATTGAATTATGAATGTTAACTGCAGCCTTCTCTTTCCTTTTAGAATATACAGTTGAACAAATGTTCTTTTTTGCAACATTAGCCACTCTGGCTCTTGGTACATTTTGCAAAGGGGTTTTCAGATTTTGCAGTAAAGTGCACCCTATTGAGATAACTCTGTCATTAATGCTGTCATCTTTTGGACTGCTGAACGTTGGTTGCACAACTGCAACAAGATATCTATCAAATCGTTCTGGGCAGCTAAGTACCAGAAGCTAGAAGTGTCCTTTTCGTAGTCCTAAATTTCTGTTATTGCCAAGATCCATTTTTCTAATGCTTGACTCCCATGATTTCTGTAAATCATCAGAGTTAAGTCCTTTTCTTCCCTTTCTGCTCTCTTTGCCTCAGAGAGTAGTTTTTCATGCTTGCTACTTCAGAGGAACAAGAATAGGAATGCAGGTGCAGTGTGTAGTAAAAGGAAACTTGGTTTGACTTGCAATGGGGGGTCAAGCCTAATAACTGTGATCTTCAGTGGTCAGTTGCTCTGTAGGAAACTATTTCTTAGGTACCATGAAGTAGCTTTCTTTAATCATCCAAGTGCTGTTATGGGAGTTACCATTTTACAAATTAGTTTTTAACCCAAAATGTCATTGATATATGTATGTGTGTGTGTGTATATTCTTCGGCTTTGTAGTAGTTACTGAAAGTTGTTGAGTTTTCTTGCATGAATGTGTTACAAACTCATGTGTATGGGAAAGTATGTATGAGTTGTAACCAATAAGATGCAATTTTACTACAAAATCGGAAAGCTGAGTAGGAGATGCTGAAGAATAAAGGATGTGCAATGCTTTATCTTGATAATCCTGTGTCTTGTGTTAATAACTAATGCATTTGCTTAACAGCTTGAGTGGGAAAGATTAGTGACTAAAATCATGCAGGTTCTTCTATTTGAGAAGCTTAAATCTAGGGTGTTCTTAATTACATTCAGTCATAATCATGTATGTAATATTGCAATGAGTGAGAGTCTTATTGCACTTGATTTGCAAAGTAAATACCAGATCAGGTTTCCTTGCTGTTTGCATTTTGTCCTGTGATCAAATCAATGGTTACTATCCAAAAGCAAGAGAGGGCTTAGACCTGAGAGAAAATGAAATACAGTGGTTGGTATCGGTGTTATTTTATACCAATGTTACTTTGTAACAGTTTGTTGTAACTTAACTTTATATTCTAACAACATATACAAAGAAAGTTCAGTCATGCACAAGCTCAGCAATGATTTTGTTGGTCAAGAATGTTCCACTATTTAGGGAAATCATTATTAAAGAAATCATGGGAACTTGAGAAAAACTTTTTATCCTCTAAAAGCAGCTGTAAATGTGCTCTGACTGCTTTGACAACTCATATAGAATAGCATGGAGGAACTGAAGTGTGACTTTGTTCCCTCATGTAGTGATTTGTTTAGACCTCTTTCTGAAACCTGTATTGAAACATGAGAGCTCTTGTTACTGAAAGGTTTGATTATGAATGGTGAAGTGTAGTGATACCAGGTCTTGTGGTTTGGAGTATGTCAGGAAGAAGCAACGTCAAGTGATCTCAAGATTGTAGCAGAATTTCTGAAAGGCTTTAAATGGTATTTTAACTCCCCTAGTAAGACGTCAAATGGAATATTTTTAAAAGGTCTTTTTTCTCCATCTAGAAAGTGTCAGGAGATCATTCTGTGTGGATATCCTGTATGGATTACATTATTTTAACCACCTGTTTTCAGAATAAGCAGGTTGGTTTGTTGAGTTGTTTTTATTCAAATAAAAGGCTAATTAATACCTAGATCCTCTCTACTGGAAAAATGCTCCTTTTTATAAACTTTTAGAAGTTGCCCTGATTTAGTTTAGTAGACTGCTGACAAACTCATATCAACAGGTAAGTTTCCTTAGTATCTTTTCTTTGAAGGGTAGGCTTGATTCAAGAAATAATGACATTCTTTTGTCTTCCCTTAATAAGTACAAATGATGTGAAAGTTAAAGCCCTTAATGATCCATAGTGGATTCTGGTATATTCCTTTTATTCTCAAAGAACAAGAGCAAAGAAGTTTGTTTAACAGCTTTAAAGTGAGACTAGGCAGACTTCTATCCTGCATACCACTAGTGTGCTGGCTTGTTAGGATGCTCTCTCAGGAGTTCAAAACAAAAATTAAGTTCAGGAATTATATTATTGAACTTCCCAGTGTTTTCTGATAGCTATGTCAATGTCTGACAAGGAATATTTATCATATATGTGTGATTCCTTCAGTTACTCTTTTACCTCTAAAAATTAGAGATTTGCTTATTGACTGTTGTAGCCTGTTTCTTTAAATAAGGCTATTTATATGATATTCTGAGAATTTCAGAACCTTCTGTTCTGAATTTAGTATGTGGAATCCAAGGGAAGGGAGTTTAAAATAACAACTCTAGTGAGATTAATTTAAAGAAAAATCAACATCCGCATTAAAAAATGTTATAACTTAGTTAATGCCATCTAAAGAGCAGTCATTTATTACTGTTTAACTGAAACCATGTGGATAATCTAATTGTCTGCCTGAGCAACCTTACGTGGTAGCTTCTCTTTCTTATTTTTATTGTCACCTTTACAGTTATTGTGAAGAATTTCTACTCAGATATATCACTGTATTATGCTTAATAAGTAGATTAAGGTTGTAGCTCAGCAGTGTGTATCCTATACTCCAAGATATGCCTGGTGTTCACAGGGGGAAGGGAAAATGCAGAACAGATACAATATGTATCAGCAGTGGCACTTGATGTTCTGAAGAAGTATCAGAAGAACCTTCTGTGATTTGTTATCTCATTACTTAGAGAGTGAAAGTTGGTTGATATCGAATCAGCACAATATATTGGATTTTTGAAAAGGCTGAACGGGCTCCTCTATAAATGTGCATTGGTCAGATCCAGCAAGAGTTATATTCTGGCCATTAATCCTTAGTTATGGGGTGAGAAAAGGAGACTTCCTCAGGCTTCAAGTGCTTCAATTTACATCTTACTTGAAAAGCCTTAGTCTGACAGCCCAGATGAAGGTTACATTGAACTTGAATGTCCATTCAAGAGAATCAGAGAGAATGGGAAAATTAAGAGAAACATATCCTCTTCAACTGAGTTCTCACCACAGACTGGTTAGGTCTCAGGACTTTTTTGCTCACAAAGGACTTTGTGACATGGATGGAATCATCTCTCTAGCAGACTGTAGCAATAAAGGATAATTCATAATAATGTACTTGAAAATGTGACTGATCATGAAAATACAGTAAGTGGCTGCAGTAGGTGTGGCCATAATATCTGTTGCATCTTTAACTATTTTAGTGACCATTCACAGACTCATCATTCATAGCGCTGCTCTGTGAATTAAAGGCGTTTGCACCTTGGGTATGTTTAATAGATCACAGACTGTGCTCTGTGAAAGACACAAGCTGAGCAAGGTCTTCCTTTCCATTTACTTTGGGCTAACCAGAAAGTGCAGCTGGTTTTCAACACAAGCAATCCCATTATCATATTAAGATAAGCATTGTATATAACCTTTTTTTGACTCTAGTTATTCATAGCACTTTGTCAACATTTCAACAGCTTAGCAGCCTGACAAGGAGTTTTGCCCCTGGACTAGTATTTTCTTTGAAAGCTTTTGTGTCCACTTCTGCCACTGCTAGACCAAAGTGTTAGATACTACTATTTGCATGATGTTCTCCTTACCCTGCCATATTCCGTATTCTCCCTCAAAGATTCTCCTGAGTGCTTTTCTTTGCCATTAGAGTATGTGAAATGAATTTATTTCCAGTACATTGCTATTCTGAAAAGAAAAACTTTATTGTATCCTAGACATATGGGGACTCTGCCCTCAAGAGTAAGCCTGTAATTCTTCTGCTGCTGCTGCAAATACCAAACTTTCTTAGAATATTTTTTGTTTTACTGTCTATCCATCCAACAACAAGTGGGATCCAAACATAATCTCTTATGGATTTGTCCTTGTTCTTTTCAAAGAGCTGAAACCACACAGCATCTGTGTGGCCTGATTAAGAAAACAATGAATTCATGTTTATCCATATCTAGGTAGATCAGATGAAACTTTCAGACAATAATCAAGGAAGATAACTTGGAAAATATGGTCAGTGCATTTGGTAAAAATAACTTGGTACTGACCTAGGCAGAAGACAAATTTCTTCTATTTCCTGTAGCCAACAGTGTCCTGTTAGAGGACAAATCAAGTCACTTTGGGAGGTTCTCTGTATATCATCTTCTTCAGTCCTAACCTATCTGCATATATGTGGTGGTGGTGTGTGGTTTCATCTATGGCTCTTGGCATGGTGTTACTCTAGATAGCCTGTCCAAGCGTCTATTACTCGTCTGCAGTCATGTGAACGAAATCGTCATTGTCCTGTGCTGTTGTATATGAACTCATTTGGTAGCCAGGCAGTTTAGTCTTCAGAGAGAGTGTTCTACCCAGTCCTATCCCCATTGGTGGTGTCTGTTACAGATGCTTGAGAAGCTGGAGTATCTGTTAGAATCCCTCTGACTAATGTTACCTCCAAGGAATTTCTAAGCTTTAAATGAATCCTTTAATACTGAGGATTTTCAAGTCTGAAAATACTACAGTCTGTTCTGAGAAGTTTTGGTATTATCAGTGAAGATGATGTCCAGCCTGAACTTCCCCTGGTGCAGCTGCATGCCATTCCCTCATGTCTTACCACCATTCACCAGAGAGATCAGCACCTCTCCATTGCCCTCTTTGAGGAAGGTGTAGACTGTGTGGAGGTCACCCCTCACCCTTCTCTTCTCCAAACTGGACAAACCAAGTGAAAGCTGCTCCTTGTAAGATTTGCCCTTGAAGCCTTCCACAATCTTGATTACCCTCCTCTGGATGCACTCTAATAGTCTGGTGTCTTTATATTAAGGCACCCAAAGCAGCACACAGTGCTCAAGGTGAGGCTGCACCTGTGCAGTGTAGAGCAGGCAGTCACTTCCCTAGGTTGGCTCACTGCACCGTGTTGGATGCACCCCAGGATACAGTTGCCCCTTTCATCTACCAGGGCACACTGTTGACTTATACACAGCTTGCCATCAACCCAAACACTACATCTCTTTCCATAGGGCTGCTCTCCAGCCACTTGCCCCCTATATGTGCATATAACCAGAATTACTGCAAAACAACAGTCCCAAGAAAGCTCTGATAAGTTAGCTTGTTCAGGTCTAGTCCTGCCTGCAGTGTTTCTTTTTCTTTGTGAAAGGTCAATGCTGGTTCAGGACAGATTGTAAGAGAAGTGATGGTCCTGTATGTGCCATAAAGCAACTTTTAAAATTAGCTAATTGTAGTTTCTGAATGCAGATGTGTTTTCAAAGATTATTAGAGAGACATTACTTGGCAATAGATTGAACAATGTTTCAGTCTAAGATTTTGTTTAATGGTTTCTCATTTATCTCAGCTTTTGAGAAAAAAACACTTGTTAAACTAGTTCACATTTCTTAGTATCAGTCAGTACTTTGCAGTCTTGTGCTGTTCTAATAACATTAAACATCTAATTGCATTAAACAGGGCTAAGCTAGCAGATAAGTACTCGGTAGTGCTTCAGGAAAATGGCTGGATTTAATATTTGGTTTGTAGCTTCCCTTAACATTAGGTGGATTTTTGATAAACATATAAAGTTTGTTTGTGTGTTTCAATTACTGAAATTTCTAATAAAAAGTGCAAACACTTTTTATTTTACAGGTCAACAGCAAGGACAGGATGGAGTAAAGGTACAGCAAGCCACAATAGCTCCTGTTACCGTAGCAGTAGGTGGCATTGCTAATGCAGCAATTGGTGCTGTTAGTCCCGATCAGATAACACAAGTGCAGCTGCAACAAGCTCAGCAAGCTTCTGACCAGGAAGTGCAGCCTGGCAAGAGACTGAGAAGAGTTGCCTGCTCATGTCCTAATTGCAGAGAGGGAGAAGGAAGGTAAATGTAAATTTTATCAGTATGTATGTAGGCATCTTATCACAGTTTGCCTCATTTGGGCATGAGATTGTCTTGTATTGCTACATTTTTAATGTTTTCTATTAGAAAGTATGTTTGGTTGGGTTTTCTAGACAGGATTAAAATTGTCTCTATTAACATGTAATATTAATGTTTTTCATAATACCTTTAATATTTTAGAATATAACCACTTACCTATTTAATCATGATCTTTTTAGAGGTACCAATGAGCCAGGAAAAAAGAAACAGCATATCTGCCATATTGAAGGATGTGGAAAAGTTTATGGCAAGACATCTCACCTTCGAGCACATCTGCGCTGGCATACCGGTGAAAGACCATTTGTATGCAACTGGATTTTTTGTGGCAAACGATTTACACGGAGTGATGAGTTACAAAGACACAGAAGAACCCACACAGGTTGGTCAGCCCTCTCTGTATGCATAGTACTGCAAGTCTGAATCATAGTGGCCATGCTTAATAGTGATACCAAAATTCTCACTCACTAGGTTATCTGAAAACTACTTTTAAATGTAAATAAAGTGCTTTTAAAGTGAGGAAGTGGTAGATTTCAATTTTCATCAGTTCAAGCTGACTGTGAAATCAGGTAAATAAAATGAGATCTGTTTCAACTGTTCTTCTGTAGCTAGGCTAGAAAAAGATGATCATTTCATTACAGAGAGCTGATGTACATTAGTTAGTGCCTGATGGACATCTAGCAAATTCAGGTCAGGTGTGTAGGACTGGCCATAGACCAGGGTCTTTGAGCTAGTCCAAGTGAAGAAACAATCCTTAAGAAATTAATTAACCTAGTCCATGCATTAGATTTGGTCTTCTTGGGAAGTTTCTTGAACTTTCAAGTGGGAACTGATAAAGCAAATTCTCTTAACAGATTGGAAAGTGGACCTTGTAGAAGCTGAAGGCTTTATCAGCCTTCTTATTTTTTGCCCCAGGAAGGCATGTCCCTGTCCCTACTCCCCCAACTTACAGCACCTGCTATCTACATCCTAATTACATTTGAACAGTGACAGGACCTTTTAGTATGTTGAATTTGTCTCACTTGACATAAATTCCATAGATCCTCATGGAGCATTGAGATTCATGTTTCTAAATTCCCTTCCCATCTCTGTAATCTGAAAAACAGCAGTATTCTTAAAAAATGCTACCAAGCTGTTCTTTGACGTCTTTCACCTCCCTCATTCTGTTGGCTTTATGGAAGTTTATTAAAATCCTCTGGTGACCTGAAATTCACACTTCTCACCGATAATCACAGCATAGGAAATATTTGTTGAGAACATTTTAGTAGTGAAGAGAGTAGATTGGCAAAAGCCTGTGACTGAACAGAACACACCTGGAAATCAGTCAGGTAGAAAAGAAAACGTTGTATCATTTTAAAGACACTTCAAATGTTGGATAGAAGAGGGTCAGATTCAAATGCTCAAGCAGTGTTCAGTGCTCTCTTTCAGTAACGTTTTGGTTTTGTTCTTTTTTTAAAAAAGGTGAAAAGAGATTTGAGTGCCCAGAGTGTTCTAAAAGGTTTATGCGAAGTGACCATCTCTCGAAACACGTCAAAACTCATCAGAACAAGAAGGGTGGTGGAACAGCCCTTGCTATTGTTACCTCAGGAGAACTGGACTCTTCAGTTACTGAGGTTCTTGGTTCTCCGAGAATTGTCACTGTTGCTGCCATTTCTCAAGATTCAAACCCAGCAACCCCTAACGTTTCAACAAACATGGAAGAATTCTGAAAGGATCATTTATATGGACACCTAGTGCTGCACTTAAGTTTACATACCTTTCAGGATATGGAAGTGGGCTGGTAAAGTGGATTACAGAGCAGGAAATCATTTTTTCAGTCATGACTTCTGTAAGTGTTCCAGGTTGGAGGGTCAGCATGGGAAGTGTACACTGGTGCAACAAGACAAAAAATTTCAAAAATACAAACAGCGCAAATTGATGACTGGATAAACAGATGGAGGAATAATATTTCCATACTGTACTTTTTTAGTTATATGTCTGTATATTCTGTAATGATTTTAAGTGAACTTTACCCCCTTATTTTAGCACTGTATGTTAATGTGTTATTAAAATCAGATAGTATCAATGTAAAACAGGGTGGACCTTGAGTAGAATTAGTACCATTTGATGAAGGTACTTTGTTTTTAACATAAATTTGTAATATTTTCGTGAGAGCATCCTTTTCCCATAAGGCACAGCAAAACTGGATATAGGATGAAGAACAGTGGATATATTTTAGGTTTTGCCTCAGTCCATACAACACATCAGTTAATTTTGGCCATCTTTTCTCAAGTTTTTGAATTACTCAAATAGCAGCTGGGTGATGCATGCTGCAAAGTGGTTCTGAGGTAAACCTCAGATTAATTTTGGCCACTACATTATAGTAGTGTGTATAAATGACAATCAGTGAGTTCTGATTCCTCTCTTTGTGTGGAGAGCTAAGGTTATGTAGAATTAGTGTATACATTAGGAAAGATAAAACCATAGGAAGATATTAACGTAAAATTTTACAGAAGTAATGGTATCTTTATATAGGATGAAAAATTAATATGGCAACCTTTGTGTCAACTTTTGGTAATTTATTTCATTACATATGTCCCTGCCCATGGCAAGGAGGTTGGACTGGATGACCTTAAAGGTCCCTTCCAACCCAAACCATTCTGTGGTCCTATGACTCGTATTTTTAAACAGCCATGGCCCATTTCTAACTCGCAGGTAACATCAAACTTAAAAACTCAATTTTAGGAATTTAAATGTTTTAATTTTGTTAGAATTCATGGAAATTAATCAGACAATTGAGTGTTGTAGCTCATTCTCCAGTATCTCTTCTCTGTAAATGCTAGTTGATTATGTTGTGGTTAATGTGCTGAGTTCTTTATGCTTTGACTTAATAGCCAAAGAAAAGAATTAATTATCACATTTTAAAAAAAGTGAGTAAACATTTTTTTCTATTTTCCCTTAAATATTACTGTCTCTATTTTCTCTTCAAGGCTAATATGTGGGCTGGTAATAAATATCTCTTACGTATCAAGTCTTAATATTTAGCTCCAACCACAAAACAAACCAGGAAAAGAGAAATTTTGTTATCTTTTTGTGACATGACTTTTGATTCCAAAGGTTTGGTTACATTTTCAGATGTGACAATGTAATAGGAAATAGAGGAAATGGCAACACAACAACAAAAACTGCATTTTCTGTGTGAAAACTCCAGTATGTACAAGTAGGAAAGATGGCCAAATACCTCATACTCAGGATTTTTAATTACTTCCCATGGGCACAAATGCAACCTTTTACACATACAGTCATTTCTTAATAAATTCTCATGACCAGTTTTCTAAGAGATTTATACACCAAAATATTTTTGATGTAACTAAAGGAAGTACAGTGCAAGAAGGATAAGATGTTTCGCTACAAATTACAAAAGGAAGAATGTGTATGGTAGCTGTTGGTTTGCAAGACATAACAGATACCTTGTGCATTCCCTCAAAATACATATACTTCTCATCTGAACACTTTATCAATCTTGTGGTGTTTTCTGTATTTTTGAAGCAAAAGAAATACCAATCATTGTTTACACTGTGTACACTTTAGGCCAGCCCTTTGTAGCAAAATACTAAGCTGAGGGTATTTTATACTTTCAGTTTACATGAAAAGCTTTGAGATTAAAGAAAAACAATTTTACACTGTGGTTATAAATTTCAAGTTTCTTAAAGCTTTTGTAGACTTGTAACAGAGTCTTTAAATTTTAGTTGGGTTTTGTACATTATTTTGTATATTTTATTTAAAGTACTCTTAACTGATGTATCTGGATTTAAAACATCAGAATCAATTAGATGTTGCATTTAATACAGATGAACATTAGGTAGGATTAACTCTTAATTTTATTATATAGGAAATGAAACGTCAAATATATATTTTATCATTATGCTTCACAATCAGTGCTCTACATTTCTTTATGCAAAGAAGAACTTTCCTAATGTTAATATCATGTTTCCTAAAAGTTAACCATTTTTGTAAACTGAAATTATGAGCATTCTGCACAACCATTTCATGTGTAATTTTTTCATGCATACTTATGTATGCAGATAGGAAACTGAAGTCATTTTTAATCTGCAATGAATCCCTATTATAGATGTATCCAAATCTAAATCTGGTTGGCTTCATAGCATCTCAAGTACATTAACTTGTGTTAGCAGGTGCACATTTTACCGCTGGAATTAGAAACATTTTGACAGTCTGTTCTGCATACCATTCTGAATCCACTTTTCTGTCTTAAAAGGATCGTAAATTTCAATGTCCTTTATTTGACTCAGTGGGATATAGCTGTTGTAAGTAATAGGGCACAGATGTGCAGTAGTATCTTGTTTAATGGCATTTCACTGTTCATTCCCTTTGCCACCGTTAAAAAATTTGCTTTATTGTAATTATCAGTGCAAAGTGTATTTACCATGGTAGAACTCCAGTGTTAGAATAGTTTTTTTCTTACAATATACTTTCTTTGGTTAGGTTCGTGTATGTGTTGCCGATTACATTAGCAATTGGTGTTAAGTCATTATTTATCACATTCTTTCACGAGAGCAGTAATAAAAGTGTGTAATCTAGGAGAAAAAGTTAATTTGTCAAAGTTAAGTAAGCATGATGTTTAGGTCCTATTTTTCAATTTTATAACTGTTTTATTGCAACAATATTTGTATTTAAGTCTTCATTTTAATGCCTTGTGGTGTTTTTTTATGCATGTCACTGAATTGTCATCCCGCAAGAATTGATGTGCAGCATAGGGTATTAAATCTACATAATGATTTTGAAACAGAAAAATAGTTGATGGTAAAAATGTAAATGTTTTGCAAAAATTCCTTATAAAAAAAGTTTTGTAGTAATATTTCACTTGTAAATTTTTCTAAAAAAAAGAAATGGAAAAGGAAAAAAATGAGAGTAACATTTCCCCACATCTAGAATTTAGAAATTAATTCTGCCAGCAAAGCCTGTAAGGCATTAATCTGACACTTTTACAATGCTGATTTGTATAATTTTTTGGTGGGTTTGGAACTAAAATCATGTACAAGTTGTTGCCTGCAATAACATTTTGCAAGTAACCTATTAAAATTCCCTTGAGTTTAAAAGGTTTCTTCATTTAATTACTTACAATACTTTATATTGCAATACAGCAATAAATTATGTTTGAGTGGTAATCTGTTCATCAGGAAGAACACTAGAAAGCAAATGCTTCTCAATGGGGAAAGGTTGGCAGCAGCTTCTGGATTTGTGTAATTAAGACCTGTACTTGCTGGTCAGCGTTTCCCAACTGGCAGACTCCCAGCAGGGAATTAAACCAGCAGATTCTAGCTCAGCATGAATTCTGTGGGGTTTGTTCAGCTCTTGTGAATGGAAGCTACGGTTATTCCTGAACATACCAAAGGAATAACCAAAGGGAAAAATTTCCTAAGGTAAGGAGTATGTACACACACACACATATACACACACAGAGATAAATAATAAACATTTTAAAAACTAAAGATAATTCAGTTTGAGAGAGCTAAATAATAGAAGTGTGATTGTATTGCAGACAGGGAGTGAGTAGAACATAAATGGAAACTTGAAAGTACTGTCTTCATAAGCTTTTCTTAGTGAAATGTCAACAGGCTACTGTGTTGTGTTATACTAAAATAACTTCTGTGGTATACTAAATTGCTAATTGTAATGGTATACTAATTTTTCGTATTTTAATACTAAAAGATTTTTTATGATAAACTACCATACTTTTGCAGTGAATAATATATTTCACAAAGGAAGAAATAAATACAGAATCACAGAATCAAAAGACCTTTAAGATTGTCAAGCCCAACTGTAAAGCTAACACTGCAAAGTCCACGATCAAAGCATGTCCCTAAGCACCACATCGACACATCAGAAGGCTGCTTGCTTGTTCCATCTCCCAAAAGACTTTAAGAAGACTTTAAAGAATTTAAAATTTGTGACTTCTAGCCTTGCACTGCAAGATAGAATCATCTTTCCTAACTGAGATATAAAATAAATTATCTTTACTGTATGTTTGATGAAGTACCTGTTAAACTATCAGTAACTTCTATCTGAATGTCAGACAAACCTATTAACTGAAGTCAAACTATGTCATAATTCAGGGTAAATGCACCTGACCAACTATTATGTCTTTATTGGCCAATTTTTTAGGCTTGTGGCACTGGTGGGTTTTGAAGCAATTTCTATATCACTGGTAAGAGATTGGTCCTCCATTTACACCATTGCCACTGTACAGTGCCAGAAAGTGTAACAGATTCTAACGCAAGGACATTAAGGCTGAATGTACATGTTACATTTTACCCTTTTAGTCCTTTAAATATGATCATTCTACTCTGTGAAGAGTGTAGTCTAATACTGAATTAAGTCATTTTATCTGCAACTACCATTGAAATTACATTATGCATGTATTCCAGTAGCTTCATTTTATGTCCAGCTAGGTCACAAATACCAGGACAGGGTTTTATCTATATGTCATATTAACATTTCATTCATACTGAACTTCCTGCTGTCAGCTTCACTTCCTTAAGCCTTCCATGCCCCTGCTTCTCATTCCTTTTCCTTTCCCCAAAGCTACTTGCATCATTTGGTAGTATTCTGAGATTTGTCAATGCATATGGAAATACTGTGGGGACTAAGAGGCAGCATGTGCTATCTATGTTCTTCTGTGGGGAGAGAAGGGCAGAACACCTTCACTCTTAAGAATGACCAGAGGTTATCCCCAGCAGCTGGATCAGTGCTGTGAATGGCTTGATACGCACTTGCTTCAACTGAGATAGACAGTAAATGACTGTGAGTAGGGGATCTGCCCCCATGTGCCCCTTCCATGACACAAGTCCATTCCCATTAACAGAAATGTTGAAAGGTCCCTAATTTTGCCATGGAATTGTCTGCCAGTTCTCCAAAAGTTGGATTAGACTTAGAGCTTGGAAAGGATTTTAACAGGCTCCGGTATTTGTAAATGTTCAAGTGAAACATTTCTTCGAATCATTCTGTTGGCGTTACTGGGGTACTTTTCTGTCCAGTTTATTTTGGTTTGTTGGGTGGTTCTCATAGCAAATACCAAAAAGTACCTACTTCTAAGTTGCCAGATCAAGGAACACAGGCATTTCCTTGACTTACATGAGGAGCAATGTAAGATTCATACACAAATTCAAAGTTTTGCCTTTCTACTTTCATTTCTACTTTAATGTATGGAAAATGCCGAGCCTTGAATAATTTAATAATTTCTTATATTTTTAGCACAACATTTTTTAAAAATAAGAAATATTTCAACCTTTATAGTTTCTCCTAGGAAGAGACCCTTTCTGTTCTAAAATGAAGTGTATTGGAGACCATAACTATTCGGAGGTTTCTTTACTAGCAGTGCATTTTACAGCATTTCTAGAATTTTTCACTTTGTTTCTCTTGCATCTGTCTCCTGTGCTGTATCCTAGCCTAGGTCACCGTCAAGACCTCTCTCACTGCATTCTCAAATGCTAGAGCTCTTTATTTGAATAATCTGCTTCTTGCTAAAACCATTGCAGAAACACATAGACCGGACAAAGGAATTATTCTGTCTCAAGTATTTATACTGGAAAACTCTTTTGGAAAGTATTTGGGTTAAATTAGGTGTCTGTTCCATCCTTACATATTATGGAAGCATAGTCTAGGGTAGAGCTTAAAATAAGAGTATAAATTTGCAGGGCAAGGGGTGTTTCTTAAAAAATGCTTGTATTGCTCTTCTGAAATTCTGTTAAAGTGTTAATTTTTAAGCGGTTTTAATTTCATTGCATAGCTTTGTGTCACTTTTGTATGTATTTTAAAGGAAAGCCTTGGGACAAATTCCAGGAAGAACCCAATCTCAAAGCTGGCTGACCTTTTGGTGTTGACACATTTATCAAATTTTGGGAAGATTTTTGAAACAACTAAAAGCCAGCAGTAAGAGAAGCATGCCCTCCATAGACTTAGACATGTTCAGATGTTTTTAAAACTGTAATTGAATTAATGAGGTATTGATTTACTTTCATAGCTCAATTTACTAACTTAAACTACTGTTGATGGTTAATGTGTGTGTCTGCTAAGTGATGCACATGCATCTCTCAGGAGTTACTTGAAAGATTTTCAAGTATGTCCATCAGCAAGTATATAAAACACTATCCTCTTGCTAACTCCTTTTAGTCAGTTTTCTGCTTACAGTTTTAAAAATCTAAGGAAATAATATGTAAAATTACACAGGTGGGTGGAAAAAAGCCAAGAAAGTGAAAGCCAAACCAAGTGAATTAATGTTTTCTAGGCACATATTTTACTTCTATCCTGTTATAATTTTTGCTTAGGCATGCCAGATTTTCATAACCCTCTGTCACTTCCTAACAGGAAACTTCCATAACTAGATATGGAACAAGTGTTTATTTAAAGAGAAAAAAAAAAGGTAACTAGAGCATAAACAGGATTCTGGTTGGTGTACCTTTTCCCCCTAAAGTCTTAGGTTTTTATTGGCAGATGTCATTAAAGCTTACTGCTGCTCATAAAGGGAAGTCAAAATAATTGAAGGAGGCAAGAATTAGCTGAGAGTGGGATGAGAAGGGTAATAAAATATTTAATTATCAGGAAAAAAAAGGATGATAGAATACATTACAAAACAGGGGAATAAAGGACAAAACCAAACCGGAATGGAATCTAAAATGATGCTGCAGGAATATAAAAAGTATAGTTACCATATTGAGCTAGAAGGAGGTAGAGAATAGCTGGGATTGTCCCTTTGCAAATACACTTTTGAAGCAACACTGGTCATGCTCATGATTCAGGCTTTGTATCTTGAGCAGAAATCACAGAGTACTTAAAAGGGTTTGAAAAGGGGAAATCCTTGTTAGTGTTTGTTCTTCTAAACTGTTGGATTTGCAGGCAGAGTGGAATATGGTTAAAAGTTGAGTCCCTTGGGAGCTGTGTATGGTCATAGTAAATGTCAGTCATCCTGGATCTGTTACCATCTGTTTACATTAAGGTAAACAATCAGTTTTTACAGGTTGTCATAAACCAGAGAGATTTTTCTACTTACATAGAGAAAAATTCGATTTCCCTCAGCTTTTTTTCTCTTCCTCTTTTATAGCAGTGTGAAACTATGCAGAAGTCAAGTTGGTAACCTTGATGAAATAAAAATACTCTGGTTTAAATGGTAAGAGCTTAAGACATGAAATAGCAATACATTTAAGCTCCTGTAAGAACATTAAGAACTATGGGCAGAACTGATTTCACTGTCTTCCAACATCATTTACTGAAAACTTTCAGATTATGTGATTCAGATGTGTTATGGCCAAGATGGATTTTGATTAAACACAATCCACACATCTACGTTAACATCTCTAAGTTTCACTTCTGTTGAGCTAAATGCCTGAAGCTTCTTCTGAAACTAATATTGAAATCTTTGGGTAGCCTTCTCTTTTTACACTTTCAGCCTTCAAAACTAGTTTGCCATTGTGGATGACCAAGAAACTGCTCTGATTGCTACTTCTTATGGCTGGTTAGCCAATAATAATGAGTGATTGCACCCTTGTCCTTCCTTTAGTTGTGACTGTTCAATAGTCTCTGTCTTCTGTTTGTTTAGAACAGTGGTCTGTTACCAACTGATAGAATAAAATTTCTTAAAGAACTGTAGACTGTATTAGATTGTTATCTAATTAATTGGTGGTAGCTGACTGATCACCCAGCAATGTACATGTGAAGAGTAGAGAGGTGGAGAGCAAGGGAGTATGTAACTAGCCAATATGTAAAGAGGCATTACCCACAAAAATGCTAAATTTAATCCTGTCTCTATTTGATTTCTTTCATTCTTTCAATTTCTGCATGTGGCTTGCAGGAAAAAAAAAAATCATCATCCCTGGTCTTAAGATGTCTAGAAAATGCACAGGAACACATGCAGTGGAAAGAAGTTGACTGTGACAAATATTTATCGCAAGTAACCCCTACTAGCTGGACAGCAATGATATGTGGAGGAAAATCAAAAGTGAAAGTTATTGTGGAAGATGATAACAGATTTCAAATGTGTCACAGGTTCAGAGAAAGAATTTCGGGGGAATTACCTTTTTGTCATATTGAAGAAATAAAAGTTCATGTACCGTAATAATCTGTACAAGTCCCTTCATTTGAATAACTCAACAGAATGTCCCATGTGATCTCACAGTTGAACTAACTAAACAAAGCTTTCCACAAAGATTCTACAAGCAGTTTTTAATACAGATCAGAAAATGACTTTTTGAAGGTGCCAGCCTTTTTCTTTTCAGGGAACAAAAGCTTCTATTCTACTACTTCACTGATATCTTAGAGATCAATATCTTTTTCACTTACATCTAGTCAACTGTCACCTTATATCCCTCAAGATTTAAGATTATGATCTCAAATTACTGTTGAATTTGTCTGTTAATTGCCTGTTAATTGTCCTTTTGCCTCGCCAACTAAGAGATTCAAATATCCAGTCTACATATTGGGTTCAATATATCTATTCATTGTGCTACAGGTGCAGCAGCTAACTACAAAATTTACAGTGAAGCTTTCACCCAGAATCTTGCTGAACTGCACTGCTAGAATACCTTCTGCTGAATATTTGATTAAAGATTAAAGAAACAAAAGGATTATCAGAAAAGAATAAGGCAAATAAAACTTCAGAAAATAAAACTTCAGAACAAATTATGTCAGTCACCGAGGTTACAGAAGTCATGAACAGCCCATAGGGTTAGAGTCAACACTTAGGATTTTTAGTCCTTGTTTAATTACAGATTTTTATAATTTGAAGTATGTTGCAGTTGATTCCCCCACAAGTACATAGGGATGTTACTTGGCTGAGAAAGAGAGAGATGAGGCTGCTTCAGCAGTGCCCATTTAAGTCTGTAGACTGCTCTGGATATGACCCAAGAGGCAGGTTTGTTTGTAGGGAAGCCTTGAAAAACCCTGCACTTTTACCAGGACAGCTATTTTCTCTGCTGCTCTGTGATCCCAGAAAGGAGAAGCAGATCAAGCTTGGCAGTGAGGAGCTATATTGCACGGATTGATGTCTCTAAAGAGCAAGAGAAGTTGAAAGAAAATAGTTCTCTTGCTGTTTCCTTGAGAAAGGTGAAAAGTGCTCTAAAAGTTGGTTACGTGCTAAATGTCAACTAACTGAAGCATGAAAAACAAATGGATGGCACTAGAGAGAGAGAGAGAAACTCCAAGCGTTAGCAACACAGCTGAATTCTGGCTGACCCCTGTAGAGGGGGAAGTATTCCCCTTCTCTTAGAATACAAGAACAGAGGTGCTCACAGAAAAGAAACCGAGGGGAGAAATATCCCCTATGCTGCAAAAGAATGGGAGTAAAATTTGTCAAGGAGCACTACAGTTTCTTGCACCAAATGAAAAGACAAGCCAGCTCCAAGGGTCTGTGAGGCAACAGCCTGGCACACGGTGGGTTGCTGTTTCTGGGCATTGCCTCTCTATTTGCGTTCAACTTCTGAGAAAGTTGTACACACAGCAGCACAGGACTCTGCACAGTCAGAGGTTTGCCCACCTACAGGTACTGGTTTCTAAGGTACATGAGTAGTAGAGCTTACTCATAGTTCCATCCTAGATACAAGCTGCTTTTCTTGAAAGCAATTCCAAGATCACAGAGGTCTCCAGATGTCCATGCCCACGCATTTTATAAGGGTATTGTTGCATTAGTCACATGGGGAAAAACAGCTTTTTCTGAGATGAGTGGCTGTCTACAGATATGCTCTACGGCTTGGCTGACCATTATGGGCTGATAGAGAAACGAGCAGCCTGTAAGTGCCAAGCTGAAGAAACCTCAGAGAGAAACCAAATGAAGCTGGCTTCCCTTGCAGCTGACATAATGGATGCTTTTCTCAAACATCTAGAGGTATTTTATTTTCACTGGGTCGAAAACATATTCTGCAAGTACCTGTGATTTGTTTATGCTTAATCAGATACAACTAGGCAGCTTTATAGCAGCTGTGAAGTTGGGACAGTAAACACTAGGGACCTGTTCTTTTTTTCCTTTTTTGGTCTACAAAAAGCAAGATGAGGAGCAGTTTTAAATTCCAGTAGGAAATGTTTATTACATGGGGAGTAGCTTCAGATAGTAGCTGTCCTCACACCACCGTGTAAAAGGTAGTTATTTTTCTCATGGCCTGAAGTTTTAACTAAAAGAGTCACCCAAATTACACAACGGTTGCAGAAGTGCTTCCTCCTGAGTCCTTGTCCTTGTGTTTCTCCTCAGCAGTGGGAGTTGTGTTCGGTGGGGCAGTTGAGCTATGCTCCGAGTAGGAGACAGCTATTTGTGGTCTGGTTTGGGTCTAACAGATTCCACCTGTCGGGCTGTCCTGGCATCCCCAGGGCAGGCTGGGGAGCAGGTATAACAGCTTCCACCTGACGAGCTGTCGTGGCATCCCCAGAGCACGCTGGAGAGCAGGTATGAGCAGGCAGCAAACAGTTAATTTATGGCACTTTTGTACCATTTGCGGAGGGGGATGCTGAGACAGGGATTCGTATATCACACGTTCCCGGCGGCGGCGGCAGGGGGGAGGATGCGTC